>NC_041393.1:256344800-256371266 GCF_002162155.2 Triticum dicoccoides
TGCTCCTGCAGTACCATGGGGGTTGTAACCTCAAACAGGGCGTTCACCATTTCAGTCGTGGCCGTGAGCATATCTGGGGTTGGCTCGGTGGCTGCCTCCATCTTCTTGGAGCTCTCTGTCTCATGGGGATCAAACTCCCGCGCCTGCTCCAATAACTGCAGATCTTTGCCTGGTTCTCCTTGGTCCATCATGAAACAGACGAATACTAGGAGACCACTGAAAGGAAAACACAATCGCAATGACAATGAAACAAAAAAGAGAGTGAGCATCGGTTACTGCTTTGCAAAAGTTCTTTTTTTCTCAGAATGAAATATACCAACATCACGGATCCGCTTACCTTCCCTTCGTTGGGAGAGAAGAACAGTGGCAGATGCGAGTGTTGCCTTTCTTGAAGACGGTGAGGGAGAAGGGGATTCAGCGAACAATGAAATGATGGTTTCTTCGTCCGTCAAACTTATACTGTGGGGAGGTAGGGTTTTGTGATACGATGGCTCGTTACTGCCGCACTATGACCGGGGTGACTCTTCGCCTGCATACTGCCTTCTAATTTGGTGGATGGCATTTGGGCCCGCGCGCTGCAGGGCCCACATGTCAGTGAACAAAAGTATAACGACATTCAGTAGAGGGAGACGTTTCAATGACCTAGGAGGAGCCAGAAGCGGTAGAGTGTCTCCACTGTACTAGTAGTAATTGTTTTTCTAGGTAGCTATAGAGTGTCTCCACTGTATTAGTAGTAATTGTTTCTCTGGGCCCAAGACAAAACAGCCCATCCACACTAGTAAATAGTAAAACCAATTCAAAAGCCCACATATTTACTGAATGAGAGGCGCTTGATACGTCTCCAACGTATCTACTTTTCCAAACACTTTTGCCCTTGTTTTGGACTCTAGTTTGCATGATTTGAATGAAACTAACCCACACTGACGTTGTTTTCAGCAGAACTACCATGATGTTGTTTTATGTGTAGAAAAGAGAAGTTCTGGGAATGTCCTGAAAATCCACGGAGGCACTTTTTGGATTTAATAAGAATTATTGGGCGAAAGAAGTACACCAGGGGGGGCACACCCTGTCCATGAGACATGCCTCCCCCCTATAGGGCGTGCCCCCCTATCTCGTGGCCCCCCTGGACCTCCACTGACCTCATCTCCAACTCCATATATTCACATTCAGGGAGAAAAAAATTAGAGAGAAAGTTTCATCGTGTTTTATGACACGGAGCCGCCACCAAGCCCTAATCTCTCTCAGGAGGGCTGATCTGGAGTCCGTTCAGGGCTCCGTAGAGGGGGATTTGTTGCCGTCGTCATTGTCGGTGTCAAAACTGGCGGATCTCGGGTAGGGGTCCCGATCTGTGCGTCAAGGCTGATGGTAACAGGAAGCAAGGGATACAGTTGTTTACACAAGTTTGGGCCCTCTCGATGGAGGTAAAACCCTACTTCATGCTTGATTAATATTGATGATATGGGTAGTACAAGAGTAGATCTACCACGAGATCGTAGAGGCTAAACCCTGAGAGCTAGCCTATGATGGTATGATTGTAATTGTGATCGGCCTTCTAAGGACTAACTTCTCCGGTTTATATAGACGCCGGAGAGGGCTAGGGTTTACATGGAGTCGGTTACAATAAATGAAACACAATATCCGGATCGCCAAGCTTGCCTTCCATGCAAAGGAGAGTCCCCTCTGGACACGGGCCGAAGTCTTCAGTCTTGTATCGTCACGCTTCAATAGTCCGGACGTTGTACATAGTCCGGCTGTCCGGATACCCCCTAATCCAGGACTCCCTCAGTCATCATCAACCATCCTCCATCACCAATTTCATGATGCTCACCACCGTGCATGAGTAATTCCATCATAGGCTTGCTGGACGGTGATGGGTTGGATGAGATTTACCATGTAATCAAGTTAGTTTTGCTAGGGTTTGATCCCTAGTATCCACTATGTTCTGAGATTGATGTTGCTATGACTTTGCTATGCTTAATGCTTGTCACTAGGGCCTGTGTGCCATGATTTCAGATCTGAACCTATTATGTTTTCATGAATATATGTGTGTTCTTGATCCTATCTTGCAAGTCTATAGTCACCTATTATGTGTTATGATCCGACAACCCCGAAGTGACAATAATCGGGATACTTCTCAGTGATGACCATAGTTTGAGGAGTTTATGTATTCACTATGTGCTAATGCTTTGTTCTGGTTCTCTATTAAAAGGAGGCCTTAATATCCCTTAGTTTCCGCTAGGACCCTGCTGCCACGGGAGGGTAGGACAAAAGATATCATGCAAGTTCTTTTCCATAAGCACGTATGACTATTTACGAAATACATGCCTAAATTACATTGATGAACTGGAGCTAGTTCTGTGTCACCCTATGTTATAGCTATTACATGAGGAATCGCATCCGGCATAATTATCCATCATTGATCCATTGCCCAGGAGCTTTTCACATATTGTTCTTCGCTTATTTACTTTTTCGTTGCTATTGTTACAACTACTACAAAAACCCAAAAAGTATTATATTTACTTTTGCTACCGTTACATTTATTATCATACCACTTTTGCTACTAAATACTTTGCTGCAGATACTAAGTTATCCAGGTGTGGTTGAATTGACAACTCAACTGCTAATACTCAAGAATATTCTTTGGCTCCCCTTGTGTCAAATCAATAAATTTGGGTTGAATACTTTACCCTCGAAAGCTGTTACGATCCCCTACACTTGTGGGTTATCAAGACCAATCTCTGGTTCTATTGCCGGGGAGCATAGCTCTATTCTCTGAGTCACTTGGGATTTATATCTGTTGATCGCTGTGAAGAACTTGAAAGACGACAGAACTATGATTTTGCCCTCAACTACGAGGGGAGGTAAGGAACTGCCATCTAGCTCTGCACTAGATTCTCCTTCCGTTATTAGTAAGCTTTCGACACCTAAACTTGCTACTGCTATGAATTCTGATATGTCGCATGTTATTGATGATGCCACTTCTGCTATGCATGATGAAACTACTTCTATGTGTGATACTACTTTACCATTAGGTGAATTTCTTGATGAACAACTTGCTAGAGTTAGGGGGAATGAAATTATTAAAGATGCTATTATTGATGATAGTGATGATGAAAGTTCTCCCAATGATTATGAATTCCCTGTTGTTCCTGACGGTTATGTTATGAATGAAGAAGTTGCTAGAGCTACCTTTGCTTGCAATAATAGATACGATCTTAAGAAATTATTAGCTAAATGGAAGCAGCAGTCCCTTAATGCTAGAATGAAACCTGACCCTGCTTTTGCTACTTCACCTATTTGTGTTACTGATAAGGATTATGAATTCTCTGTTGATCCTGAGATTATTACTTTAGTTGAATCTGATCCTTTTTATGGCCTTGAATCTGAAAATGTTGTGGCACATCTTACCAAGTTGAATGATATAGCTACCATGTTCACTCATGATGAAAGATCTCGCTATTTTTATATCCTTAAGATATTTCCGTTCTCGTTAAAGGGTGATGCTAAGACTTGGTACAATTCTCTTGCTCCTGGTTGTGTGCGTAGTCCCCAGGATATGATTTATTACTTCTCTGATAAATATTTCCCTGCTCATAAGAAACAAGCTGCCTTGCGGGAAATATATAATTTTGTGCAAATCAAAGAAGAGAGTCTCCCACAAGCTTGAGGGAGGCTTCTCCGGTTACTTAATGCTTTGCCTGGTCATCCTCTTAAGAAAAATGAAATACTTGATATCTTTTATAATGGACTAACCGATGCTTCCAAGGACTACTTGGATAGTTGTTCTGGTTCTGTTTTCAGGGAAAGAACAGTCGACGAAGCTGATATATTATTGAATAATATGTTGAATAATGAAAATAATTGGACTCTTCCTGAGCCAATTCCTGAGGCAATTCCTGAACCAATTGAGCCAACTCCTCAGCCTATTCCTAAACCCACTTCGAAGAAGAGAGGTGTTTTATTTCTCAGTCCTGAAGATATGCAAGAGGCAAAGAAATCAATGAAAGAAAAGGGTATTAAAGCTGAAGATGTTAAGAATTACCTCCTATTGAAGAAATACATGGTCTTAATATACTGCCTGTTGAAGAACCACATTGTCCTGATAACCCGACACAGGTAGTAAAGGTAAATTCTCTCTATAGACATGATAAAGTTGAAATCCCCTCTACTAAATTTCATAGCCCATGTTTAGATGAATTTGATGACTTTATGGCTAGATGAGAAATTTTTAATGCTTATGTTGGTCGAGAGATAAAGAATAATGCTTTCGAGATAGGACGTGTGCGCGATAACCTGGCTAGAGTTAAAGGTGAACTTAAACTCATTAGCAAATATACTTCTATGGTTGCTACTCAAGCTGAGCAAGTACTTAAAGCTCAAAATGATTTGCTTGATGAATTAAATAATAAAAATGACTTTGATGTTAGAGTGGTAACTAGAACTGGTAGAATGACTCAGGAACCTTTGTACCCTGAAGGCCACCCTAAGAGAATCGAGCAAGATTCTCAGAGAAATAATTCAGAGGCACCTAGTTCTTCTAAGAAGAAGAAAAAGAAAAACGATAGAACTTCGCATGCTTCTAGTGAACCTACTGTAGACACACCTAAGAATCCCAATGATATTTCTATCTCCGATGCTGAAACACAATCAGGTGATGAACATGAACCTAGTGATAATGTTAATGACAATGTTCATGTTGATGCTCAACCTAGCAAAAACAATGAAGTAGAGATTGAACCTGTTGTTGATCTTGATAACCCACAATCAAAGAATCAACGTTATGATAAGAGAGATTTTGTTGCTAGGAAGCACGGTAGAGAAAGAGAACCATGGGTTTAGAAACCCATGCCCTTTCCTCCTAAACCATCCAAGTCAAAGGATGATGAGGATTTTGAGCGCTTTGCTGAAATGATTAGACCTATTTTCTTACGTATGCACTTGACTAATATGCTCAAAGTAAATCCTTATGCTAAGTATATGAAGGATATCATCACAAATAAAAGAAAGATACCGGAAGATGAAATTTCCACCATGCTTGCTAATTACACTTTTAAGGGTGGAATATCAAAGAAACTTGGAGATCCTGGGGTACCAACTATACCATGCTCCATCAAAAGAAATTATGTTAGAACTTCTTTATGTGATCTTGGAGCCGGTGTTAGTGTTATGCCTCTTGTCGGATTTCGGGTTCCGGCATACCCTCAAGGTTCGAACTCTGGGGTGCACGCGGAGATCACACCCCCTGCCTACCCATGTCTCGTCGCCTCGCAAGGATCTAAACTACACGAAGAACAACACAGAGGACACGATATTTATACTGGTTCAGGCCAGCATTGTGGTGTAATACCCTACTCCAGTGTGTGGTGTGGTGGATTGCCTCTGTGGCCGATGATGAATAGTACAAGGGTAGAACAGCCTCGCGAGGGTCTGTTCTTGGTTGGTGCGATGAACTGCTAGGGGAGTTCAGTCGCCTCTCTCTCTTTGTATCAAATGCCTCTAGATCAGATGCCTCTACCCCTGGGGGTGGCTAGTCCTATTTATAGGCGAAGGCCCTGGGCCTCTTCCCAAATATTGAGCGGGAAGCGCGCCAACAATTGGCCATTTTGAAGGGGAACATCTAGTACACTTATCCTGACTAAAGTTGGTCCTCGCCTGACAAAGACCCTGACGATGACGCCGGCTTGGGCTCCACGATGACCTCCATCCTGCCGTCCTGCTGGTCTTGGTCTTGTTGCACCGAAATGGTTGCCTTTGCTTGATACTCTCACCTGCGCTTGCCCCCTTTGCACCAAAGAGGAAACAAGGACTCTGCGCAGGCCGGCGCCCGCTTGGCGCCCGCCTGGCCTTGGTCGTCATGGCTTGCATCATGAGCACCTCGCGAGGTACCCCGCCTTGATCTCTCCGCCTCCTCGCGAGCCAGCCTGACGAGGCCATGCCCGAGGAAGCCTCCTGTCGTCCGCCCCGTAAGGCTTGGCCCCTCGCGAGGGTCTTGAGCATATGTCGATGAAGATGGGCTGTACTGGGCCACTCCTTGAGCCACGCCGCAGGCCGCAGGCAGGCAAATCTGGGTACCCCCGTTCCTAGAACGCCGACACCTCTCTCTTTATATCGTAGACTTGAATTGAATAAGTTGACACCTACTAAAATATCTTTGCAAATGGCTGATAAATCAACTGCTATACCTGTCAGTATTTTTGAGGATGTGCCTGTTGTGGTTGCAAATGTCACTATCTTAACGGACTTTGTTATTCTTGGTATTCCTGAGGACGATAGTATGTGTATCATCCTTCGTAGACCTTTTCTTAATACTGCAGGGGCTGTTATTGATTGCAACAAAGGCAATGTCACTTTTCATGTTAATGTTAATGAGCATACGGTACATTTCCGGAGGAAACAATCTCAAGTTCATAGCATCAATTCTATTGGAAAAGTTCCAACTATTATTACTGGAGGTTTTGAATTTCCTCTCCCTATTTTCAAGAAAAAGTATGATATTCTTATTGTTGGGGATTTTCATATCCCCGTTGAGGTAACTTAGTGTTATTCAAAGTTTCTCCAGCTCCGTGTTATTCGTAATGAGTTTGTTAACAAGACTTGATCAACCTTGATAGTGGATTCATTTTGATGATCACGAGATGGATGAAACTAGAAGGCACAACCTTCTGTACCCACTTCTTACTTTCTGTTATTTAGAATAAATAAAGCAAAAATAGTATTATATGTCTGTTTTCTGAATTATCCGTGCAATAAAAAATATCTCGAAAATAAAAGTGCTCCAAATGCCCTGCAAATTTAGTATGATTTTTTATGGAATATTTTAGGATTTTAGGCACTGAAAACACTGCAGGAGGGGCAAGCACCAGGCCACGAGAGTGGAGTGCATGCCCCCCCTATAGGGCGCGCCCCCCTGTCTCGTGGGCCCCTGGTGGCCCCCCCTCCACTTATGCCAGCACCCACACACTTCATCTTCTACCCAAAAAAATCCCCATCCAGCTCAAGCACAAGTTCTAGCTCGTTTTGCTGCGATTTTCGATCTCCTTGCTCAAAGCTCCATTCACAAAACTGCTTTGGGAGATTGTTGCTTGGTATGTGACTCCTCCATTGGTCCAATTAGTTTTTGTTCTAGTGCTTTATTCATTGCAAATTTTTGCTGCATAGGTGACCATGTTCTTGAGCTTGCATGTTAAATTTATGAGGTCCCAAGCAATTCTAATGCATGATATGGGCTCTAGGCACTTGTAGGAGTAGTTGCTACCAATCTTGTTTAGTTTTATTCACTCTTATTTCGAAGTTACTAAAATTTCAGAAATTTTCAGAAAATGTTAAGGAAGCTTTTGAGGGGCTCTTCTAGCCAAAGCTCTCAGAAAAAACAAGCCAAAGAGAAGGAAAAAGCCAAGTATAATCTTCCTCGCTTAGCGGAAGTACAGTCGTGTGAATGGACGTGCAATGATTTCTTGAAAGAAGCTGGAATTCATGAAGATTTTTATTCTTTGATCGAGACTGCTAGCCTCACCGGTTTCATCAACGACTGGATCGATTAGTATCTCTTACTCACCAATACTTTCGTGCAAAACTTTTATTATTATCCTAAGAAGTCACCGCCTGCAGTATCATTTCATTTATATGATGAATTCAGAGAAATGTATCTACGTAATTTTTGCGCGGTGTGTAGGATACCTTATGAGGGAGAATTAGAGGAACCCCATCGTGAAGATGTGGATGGCTTTGTTAAAGCTATAGCTGTAGAAGAACCAAAGAAGGGCTCCGAGGCAAAAATCTCTAGCATACACTTTCCTGTTTTACGCTACTTTGCCATATTTGCTAGTAGATGCTTGATTGATCGCGGAAATAGTGGAAACCTTAGTGTTCCTGATATTATCATCCTTCAACATGCCTTGCTTGGAGACAATACTTTTAGTATGTGTGTCGTCGTTGCTAAACGGCTAGCCCTGAATCGTACAAAAGGCCCCATATTTGGAGGTATCTATGTTACACGTCTTGCTAGACATTTTCAGATACCCATTAGGCACCATGAGAAAGAGGAGACAAAATTGCCTCCTCACATTTTAGATTACAAGAGCATGGTAGCACATAAGTTTATTGTTGACAACGAAGAGAGAATGCTCTTGTATAAACTTAGATTTAATAAGAAACACTTTGAGATTATTATTTTGCCTGCGCCTCTGTTGTTTGATTTGCTTGCAGAAAATTTTCTTGTCACACCGGAAGCAGTGAAAAATCATCGAGCCCAAGCTTTTACTCCAGAACCTGAACCTGAGCCGGAACCTGAACTGGACCCTTATCGTGCATCATTTGTCCAGTGGGATCCGGAGATGACCAGCGAGTGGTATCCTGATTACACCTCCCAGTACACCAGGGAGAGTAGTGGCGGTTCTTGGTACTAGACCAACCTAGGCCAAAAGCCTAAGCTTGGGGGAGTACGTATTTCTCACCGACTTTACATTCATGTTCACACACTAGTTGTCGGTGCTCATACTCTTTCATTGTATTATCCATGCTAGTTTAAATTTCTTTTTCTAGCTTTCTTCTTGTGTGTTTGATAAACTTTAAGAAAAACGAAAAAATTAGTTAGTTTAATTTCCATGCTTGTAGTAGAAATTAAAATGAAAACCCAAAAAGATTTCTAGTTCTTCTTCTTACTTGTTGGGAGCTTTCCCGTGTAAATAGTTTTATTTTCCTTTCTTTCCTTCGGGGGTCAAGAAGACCATATTGAAAATGTTTAGTGGCTCTTATATGCATGATTGTTTATTTAACTTAGAGCCCATATTACTTGTCTTCTCTCTTGAGTTGAATGCTTGCAGATTCCAGCTTAGTCCAATGCACGTGCACTCTTATTATTATACACATCGTTCGGTCGTGCAAGTGAAAGGAAATAATGACGATATATGATGGACTTATTGAGATGAGAAAAGCTGGTATGAACTCGACCTCTCTTGTTTTTGTAAATATGATGAGTTCATCGTTTCTGAGTCATCTTATTATGAAGTAAACATATTTGCAATGACATTTACAGACTATAGTTTCTTGTGCCATGCTTGATTAGCTATGAGTTATAATGGTTTACCTTGCGTGTCAACATGCTATTAGAATGATTATGATGTGATATGATGGGATGGTATCCTCCTTTGAATGTATTGAGTGACTCGACTTGGCACATGTTCACGGATGTAGTTGAATCAAATCAACATAGCCTTCATGATATTTATGTTCATGGTGGATTATATCCTACTCATGCTTGTATTCGATGTGAATTAATTTTAATGCATGTTTATGAATGTTGTCGCTCTCTCATTTGGTCGCTTCCCAGTCTTTTGCTAGCCTTCACCTGTACTAAGCGGGAATACTGCTTGTGCATCCAAACTCCTTAAACCCCAAAGTTGTTCCATATGAGTCCACTATACCTTCCTATATGCGGTATTTACCTGTCGTTCCAAGTAAATTTCTATGTGCCAAACTCCAAACCTTCAAATGAAATTCTGTTTTGTATGCTCGAGCAGCTCATGTTACAACTAGGGCTGCCTATATCTTCAATGCTAGGTGGGTTATTCTCAAGAGGAGTGGACTCCGCTCCTCATTCACGAGAAAGGGTTGGTAACCGGGATGCCCAGTCCCATGATCCAAAAAGATCAAAGCAAATCAAAATAATTAAACAAAACTCCCCCAGGGTTGTTGTTAGTTGGAGGCACTCGTTGTTTCGAGCAAGCCATGGATTAATGCTTGTTGGTGGTTGGGGGAGTATAAACCTTTACCATTATGTTTGGGAACTCCCTATAATGCATGTAGTATGGAAGATACAGCCATCTCATAGTTGTTGCGTTGACAGTGAAAGTATGCCGCTCAAAATGTTATTCAATCTCTATTTTAAAATCGAGCTCTGGCACCTCTACAAATCCCTGCTTCCCTCTGCGAAGGGCCTATCTATTTACTTTTATGTTGAGTCATCACCCTTCTTGTTAAAAGCACCCGCTAGAGAGCACACTGTCATTTGCATTCATTACTATTGGTTTATATTGGGTATGACTTGACTGGATCTCTTTTAGCATGAATTACAATGTTTAGTCAGTCCTTGATCTTTAAAGGTGCTCTGCATTTATGTTTTGCGGTCTCGGAAAGGGCTAGCAAGATATCATTTTGTTATATCATGTTATGATTATTTTGAGAAAGTGTTGTCATCCAAGTTTTATTATTATGGCTCGCTAGCTGATTATGCTATTGATATGAGTAATTGTGAGACCTAAGTGTTATTGTGAGTATGGTTAGTTCATAATATTTGCTGAAACTTGAATGCTAGCTTTTCATGTTACAACAACAAGAGCAAACAGAGTTTGTAAAAGTTTTTCTTTATCACTTTCAGTTTATCAACTGAATTGCTTGAGGACAACCAAAGGTTTAAGCTTGGGGGAGTTGATACGTCTCCAACGTATCTACTTTTCCAAACATTTTTGCCCTTGTTTTGGACTCTAATTTTCCTGATTTGAATGAAACTAACCCGGACTGACATTGTTTTCAGCAGAACTACCATGATGTTATTTTATGTGTAGAAAAGAAAAGTTCTCGGAATGTCCTGAAAATCCACGGAGGCACTTTTTGGATTTAATAAGAATTATTGGGCGAAAGAAGTACACCAGGGGGCCCACACCCTGTCCACGAGACAGGGGGGCGCCCCCCTATAGGGCACGCCCCCCTATCTCATGGGCCCCCTGGACCTCCACCGACCTCGACTCCAACTCCATATATTCACGTTCGGGGAGAAAAAAATCAGAGAGAAAGTTTCATCGCGTTTTACGACATGGAGCCGCCACCAAGCCCTAATCTCTCTCGGGAGGGCTGATCTGGAGTCCGTTCGAGGCTCCGGAGAGGGGGATTCGTCGCCGTCGTCATCATGAACCATCCTCCATCACCAATTTCATGATGCTCACCGTCGTGCGTGAGTAATTCCATCGTAGGCTTGCTGGACGGTGATGGGTTGGATGAGATTTACCATGTAATCATGTTAGTTTTGTTAGGATTTGATCCCTAGTATCCACTATGTTCTGAGATTGATGTTGCTATGACTTTGCTATGCTTAATGCTTGTCACTAGGGCCCGTGTGCCATAATTTCAGATCTGAACCTATTATGTTTTCATGAATATATGTGTGTTCTTGATCCCATCTTGCAAGTCTATAGTCACCTATTATGTGTTATGATCCGACAACCCCGAAGTGACAATAATCGGGATACTTCTCGGTGATGACCGTAGTTTGAGGAGTTTATGTATTCACTATGTGCTAATGCTTTGTTCCAGTTCTCTATTAAAAGGAGGCTTTAATATCCCTTAGTTTCCGCTAGGACCCCGCTGCCACGGGAGGGTAGGACAAAAGATGTCATGCAAGTTCTTTTCCATAAGCACGTATGACTATTTAGGGAACACATGCCTACATTACATTGATGAATTGTAGCTAGTTCTGTGTCACCCTATGTTATAGCTATTACATGAGGAATCGCATCTGGCATAATTATCCATCACTGATCCATTGCCTACGAGCTTTTCACATATTGTTCTTCGCTTATTTACTTTTCCGTTGCTACTGTTACAACTACTACAAAAACCCAAAAACTATTATCTTTACTTTTGCTATCGTTACCTTTATTATCATACCACTTTTGCTACTAAATACTTTGTTGCAGATACTAAGTTATCCAGGTGTGGTTGAATCGACAACTCAACTGCTAATACTCAAGAATATTCTTTGGCTCCCCTTGTATCGAATAAATAAATTTGGGTTGAATACTTTACCCTCGAAAGTTGTTGTGATCCCCTACACTAGTAGGTTATCAGCGCTACCCACACCCAGCACACCGCCCCCCAAAAAACCTGGGTGCTCTTCTTCCTCCTCGCTCCCACCCACCTCACGTCAGCTCGCTCCACTCGTACCCCCAATTTCCTCACCTCACTCCTACAAAAACCCCAGCTCCCCTTCTTCCTCACTACTATAGAAAAACCCCAGCTCCCCTTCTTCTTCACTTGCACTACAACTAGGCTCGTCATTCATTACTCTGCTCATATCCGTGAGTGCGACGTGATGCCCTCAAGGAAAATGGAGTCGGCTGACCCCAGCACCAAGAAGATGAGGCTCCTGCCAGCGGCGACGCCTGTTGTAGATCCCGCACCCGGCAGCGCGGGGAGAAGCGGTGACCCCGCCCCCACCGGATCCCAGGAACCCATAGAATCTCGGGTGGACCGCATCAGCAATCTCCCGGATGCCGTCCTTGGGGAGATCATCTCGCTTCTCCCCACCAAGGATTGCTGCCGCACCCAAGTCCTCTCAATTCGGTGGCGCCCTCTATGGCGCGTTGTGCCCCTTAATTTCGACTGTCGTCAGCTATCTCTCTTCAATGATTTTGAAATCCCCAGAGCCATCATCTCCTCCCACTAGGGCTCTGTTGAAAGCCTCTGCATCCCGTCATGCTACCTGAGCAAGCATACCATGCCCTACACGGTGGACGCCTGGCTGAAATCCCCTGAATTCACTGAACTACAACTGCTTGAGTTCTACTATTCCCCTGGAAATCACATACCACATACCGAACGCCATGAACTTGTGCCCTCAGCACCGATGTCCATCTCGCAGTTTTCCTCCTCTCTCCACACCGCCACCTTTGCGCTGTGCTTCCTACCAAACAATTTGGTACTAAACCCTCGACTCCCATTTCTCATGAAACTTTCACTTGTGCGGGTTTGTATATCGGAGCCCTCATTGCACAGCATCATCCACTCCAGTTGCCCTGCCCTAGAGTGCTTGGTGCTTGTTTTCACAGTTAGGATCGGTTGTCTCCAAATAAAGTCGCCTAACCTTGTAAGAATTGGAATTTCTTTTGACAGAAGGCAGCTCATCATCCAACATGCCCCTTCACTTCAAAGGTTGATTCTTGATTCTAGTTATTCACCGTTGCAAACAACCGTCCTCTCTGCGCCTAAACTGGAGACCTTGGGTGTAATACATGATCTTTGTGCTCATTTCAATATGGTGTTTGGCTCCACAGTTCTTCAGGTACTTTATATTATCATCTACACTTGTAGCCATAAGTTGCATCTTAAATTTCTGCGCATAATTTCTATATCATCTTGGAGTATACATTTTGTACTAATATTATGTTCTATGCTCAATGAAGAGTTTCTCCATGGATGGCCTATCAATGGTGCTGGATTCTATCAAGATCTTATATATCCAAATGAATAGTTTTGATCTGAACAAGATTATTCGCTTGCTGCAATGCTTTCCATGTCTGGAGAAGTTGTATATAAAGGTGATAATTTCACGCACATTGGAAGCCCGCATATAGTGTACTAGAATTAACCGTTCAGCTGTTGCTTTTCGACACTCTTTTTTTAGACCTTAACTGTTTTCAATCTTCATGTCAATTTAGGCAACAGGACGGGGTAAGAAAGCTATAACCAATCGGTGGATTCATTAGCATCGGGATTTTCTCACTTCTCATGAGATTCGATTGAAGACAATAACGCTAGAACGATATGTAGCCAACCGTGCAAACACTAGATTTGTCACATTCTTCCTGCTGAATGCGAGGTTACTATTGTTCATCAGGCTTAAGTTTATCAGCAGCATGGTTTTGACGGATGGGTATGTCGAAGAGCAAAAAAAAGGAGTTTCAAGTGGGCAAAAGAGCTTCTGAACATGTCGGGCTTCTATTTACAACATATTGTGGTCATAATCCAGTAAATTTTACAACCCAGGATGTTCATTCTATGGACCTGACCGATCCATTTGACTATGACTGCCGAAAACAATGCAGGAGTTAGATGTTGTTGCCCTTTTCAACCTGGGTTTTTTTGTAAACCTGATGAACAATTAACCCTTGTGCTTTTGTACAGTTTGTAAGCTTGAGTTAGATGTTCCTGCCCTTTTCAACTCGGCTGTGACTGTCATATTTTCTTTTAAACAAGGCAAATGGCTTGCCATTCGTGTAATTTAGAGTGAAATATTGTAACAAATCCCAACCAAGGGAAATAACATCACTCTCGTCGGCTGCTTGAGCTCACTGTGCATTACAGAAGCCAAATGATTAGCCCCCACCAGCACCCACAAACTTATTTCGAACTAGCACATCAAATGGGCTATAAATTTTCATAGGAAAGGCTGCATCACCGTGACAGATTTGGACTCTGACATTTGGGACCCGCGAGGAAATAGCCTATCCAAGGTGGTGTCGACTTACTAGCCAGTCAACAAATGATTCTGCCTACCAGCCGTTGGATATCTCTTGTCTTTTTCTTCCTCCAGCCACCCAAACCAAACCACCCCGTCGGCTCCTCCTGCTCCCGCCTCCCATGGCTGGCTGCGCCTCCGTCTCCCTACCGTATGTACCCTCCAACGTTGGCCAGTCCCTCCCTCTATTCCCCCGCACGTCATGTTATTCTCCGGCGACGTCAGCCCCAACACGCACCCGCACCCGAACCAGTCAACCCTCGTACTCCCCTCCGCCTCCGAGTGGACCGGGGCATCTTTCACGACTCCTATTTGATTCGTCCGAGGCCTCACCGTCGTCCTCTGCCTTGCGGCCTTGGTTCGCTCGCCATGTGTGGTGTGCCGCCCTCTTGCGTTGTCAATGTCGTCAACAACCGAGAGGGACAAGGAGATAACTGTACGTGGAGGGGATGACAGTAGGGACCCACCAGCGTCATGGCAGTACGAAAGCAAGTGCCTCTATATTACAAGCCCAAAAATATAGTTCCTCCTAATGGTTGGACATCTGGGGCTCCCGCCATTGTCAACGTAGTCAATAAATGAGTGAATTACACTACGAGTGGCTGACACCAGGGACCCAGCAGGTCACACAGTTTTTTTTTGAGGAACAAGCGGTTTTTATTTATACTAGTTTTAGCGACGGATTAGGGTAACAACGGGGCTGTGCGGGGGCTGTGGCCCATCTAGACAGGGTTTTATTTATGTTTACCACATCATGAGCCCAGTTGTGTTTTTTTCTTGCTGAAAATGGCTAGCCCAGTTCTATTTTTTTAAAATAAATACCCAAACAAGGCCTACTTGCTTTATCGGCCCTGCTGGGCTGCAAATCTTTCAAGACGAGGAGAGTTTCATTCGGTTTGCCCAGAAATGGGATGTACATTTTTAAAACACATCAAACCGGGAATTAGTTTCAATTTTTTTCATTACAAGATTTTAAATTCCATTGATTTTTATGCGTGGACAATTATTTGGATTTTATATTTATATAAATTATTTTTTAAAATAGTTTGAATGTGAATCGATATTTCTGGATTAAAAACAGTTGACTGCACCGAAATATGCAAAATTTCGTATACTTTTTAACCGTGGCCACAATATGGGGTGTAATGCTAACAAAAAGAAGATGGGCTCCAAAAAAAATCTTAAGAATTAGCAAATGGGCTATACATTATTAGAAATAATGGCAGATGGGTTGTATGCTGCTTTTCATAGATTTGAGGCTGACTTGTGCGCCTACTACAGGTTGACGCGTATGCTTTCATAAAAAAAGGTTGAAGCACACACAACGCCCTGTCAACTTAGTCAACACACGACAGGAGTGACTGTTGGATGTCCATCTGATGTCTACTACACAACCTTCTTCTTGTAGACGTTGTTGGGCCTGCAAGTGGATAACCTAAGGTTTATCAATCCATAGGAGGCGTAGGATGAAGATGGTCTCTCTCAAACAACCCTGCAACCAAATAACAAAAAGTCTCTCGTGTCCCCAACACACCCAATACAATGGTAAATTGTATAGGTGCACTACTTCGGCGAAGAGATGGTGATACAAGTGCAAAATAGATAGTAGATATAGGTTTTTGTAATCTGAAATAATAAAAACAGCAAGGTAACTAAAGATAAAAGTGAGCGTAAACGGTATTGCAATGATAGGAAACAAGGCCTAGGGTTCATACTTTCACTAGTGCAAGTTCTCTCAACAATAATAACGTAGATAGATAATATGACAAGCCCTCAACATGCAACAAAGAGTCACTCCAAAGCCACTAATAGCGGAGAACAAACGTAGAGATTATGGTAGGGTACAAAACCACCTCAAAGTTATTCTTTCGGATTGATCTATAAAAGAGTTCATACTAGAATAACACCTTAAGACACAAATCAACCAAAACCCTAATGTCACCTAGATACTCCATTCTCACCTCAAGTATCCGTGGGCATGATTATACGATATGCATCACACAATCTCAGATTCATCCAACCAACATAAAAGTCGTTCAAAGAGTGCCCCAAAGTTTCTACCGGAGAGTTAAGAACGTGTGCCAACCCCTATGCATAGGTTCCCAATGTCACGAAACCCGCAAGTTGATCACCAAAACATACATCAAGTGGCACATGATATCCCATTTTCACCACAGATAATCACGGCAAGACATACATCAAGTGTTCTCATAAAGACTCAATCTGATAAGATAACTTCAAAGGGGAAACTCAATTCATCACAAGAGAGTAGAGGGGGAGAAACATCATAAGATCCAACTACAATAGCAAAGCTCAGGATACATCACGATCGTGCCATAGAGGGAACACGAGAGAGAGAGAGATCAAACACATAGCTACTGGTACATACCCTCAACCTCGAGGGTGAACTACTACCTCCTCGTCATGGATAGCGCCGGGATGATGAAGATGGCCACCGGTGAAGGATTCCCCCTCCGGCAGGGCGACGGAGCGGGCTCCCGGGAGGTTTTTGGTGGCTACAAAGGCTTACGGTGGCGGAACTCCTGATCTATCTTCTGTTCTGGAGGTTTTAGGGTACGTAGGTATATATGGGTGAAAGGAGTACGTCGGTGGAGCTACGGGGGCCCCATGAGGCAGGGGGCGCACCCTAGGGTGTGGGCGCGCCCCCCACCCTCGTGAGCACCTCCCGTATCTTCTAACGTGGGGTCCAAGTCCATCAGGTGTGTTTCCTTCCAAAAATAACTTCTCCAGTTGATTTCGTTCCGTTTTGACTCCGTCTGATATTCCTTTTCCTCGAAACACTGAAATAGGCATAAAACAGCAAATCTGGGCTGGGCCTCCGGTTAATAGGTTAGTCCAAAAATAATATAAAAGTGGATAATAAAGCCCAATATTGCCCAAAACAGTAGATAATATAGCATGGAGCAATCAAAAATTATAGATACGTTGGAGACGTATCAAGCATCCCCAAGCTTAATTCCTGCTCGTCCTCGAGTAGATAAATGATAAAAAAGATAATTTTTGATGCGGAGTGCTACTTGGCATAATTTCAATGTAATTCTTCTTACTTGTGATATGAATATTCAGATCTGAAATATTCAAGACAAAAGTTCATATTGACATAAAAATAATAATACTTCAAGCATACTAATCAAAGCAATCATGTCTTCTCAAAATAGCATGGCAAAAGAAAGTTCATCCCTACAAAATCATATACTTAGGCTATGCTTCATTTTCATCACACAAAGATGTTCCCAACTTCTATACCCCCGATGGCAAGCCAAGCAATTGTTTCATACTTAAATAATCTCAAACTTTTTCAACCTTCACGCAATACATGAGAGTGAGCCATGGATATAGCACTACGGGTGGAATAGAATATGATGATGGGGATTGTGTGGAGAAGACAAAAAAGGATAAACTCTCACATTAACGAGGATAATCAACGGGCTATGGAGATGCCCATTAATTGATGTCAACATGAGGAGTAGGGATTGCCATGCAACGGATGCACTAGAGCTATGAATGCTCAATAAAAGAAAACTAGTGGGTGTGCATCCAACTCGCTTGCTCATGAAGACCTAGGGCATTTGAGGAAGCCCATCGTAGGAATATACAAGCCAAGTTCTATAATGAAAAACTCCCACTAGTATAAAAAGACAACTTATGAGACTCACTACATGAAGAACAAGGTGCTACTTTGAAGCACAATATATGAGACTCACTACATGAAGAACAAGGTGCTACTTTGAAGCACAAGTGTGGAAAAAGAGATAGTAGCATTGCCCTTTTTATTTATTTTCTTTTTTGGGGGGGGGGGGCTTTTTTTGGCCTTTCCCTTTTTTGGGGGGAAATGCTCTAATAATGATGATCATCACCCTTCTATTGATTACAACATAAGGATTACAACTCGAAACTTAGAACAAGATATGACTCTATATGAATGCCTCCGGCGGTGTACCAGGATGGTTCAATGAATCAAGAGTGACATGTATGAAATAATGCATGGTGGCTTTGCCACAAATACGATGTCAACTACATGATCATGCAATGGCAATATGACAAAAGTAATGTATGTCATTAATATGATGATGGAAGTTGCATGGCAATATATCTCGGAATGGCTATGGAAATGCCATAATAGGTAGGTATGGTGGCTGTTTTGAGGAAGATATAAGGAGGTTTATGTGTGATAGAGCGTATCGTATCACGGGATTTGGATGCACCGGCGAAGTTTGCACCAACTCTCAAGGTGAGAAAGGGCAATGCACGGTACCGAAGAGGCTAGCAATGGCGGAAAGGTAAAAGTGTGTATAATCCATGGACTCAACATTAGTCAAAAGAACTCATATACTTATTGCAAAAATTTAGAAGTCATCAAAAATCAAGTACTACACGCATGCTCCTAGGGGGATAGATTGTTAGGAAAAGACCATCGCTCGTCCCCGACCGCCACTCATAAGGATGCACAAGCCAGGTACACTTCATGTTTCAAATTTGTTACACAACTTTAACCATACGTGCATGCTACGGGACTTGCTAACTTCAACACAAGCATTCTTTAAATTCATAATCACCCAACTAGCATGACTTTAATATCACTACCTCCATATCTCAAAACAGTTATCAAGCATCAAACTTTTCTTAGTATTCAACACACTCATAAGAATTCTTACAAATCTTGAATACCAAGCATATTAGGATTATTTAAGCGAATTACCATGATATTAACGACTCTCAAAATAATCTAAGTGAAGCATGAGAGTTCATATATTTCTTCAAAATAAAACTACCACCATGCTCTAAAAGATATAAGTGAAGCACTAACAAACTACTCTGAAAGATATAAGTGAAGATCAATGATTAGTCAAATAATTATGCAACTATGTGAAGACTCTCCCATTTAATAATTTCAGATCTTGGTATTGTATTCAAACTGCAAGCAAAGCTAAAGAAAACTACATTGCAAGGATAGCACAACTCATGTGAAGAAGCAAAAACTTGGGCTCAACCGATACTAACCGATAGTTGTTGAAGAAGAAAGTTGGGATGCCTACCGAGGCATCCCCAAGCTTAGATGCTTGAGACTTCTTGAAATATTATCTTGGGGTGCCATGGGAATCCCCAAGCTTGAACTTTAGTGTCTCCTTAATTCCTCTCATATCATGGTTTCTCTTTTTATCAAAAGCTTCATTCACAACAAACTCAACAAGAACTCGTGAGATAGGTTAGTATAAAACAATGCAAAACCTTATCATTTTCTACTGTAAAAAATCACTAAAATTATTATTCAACATTTCATACTAAATGCCTCTGCATATTTAATACTCCTATCTTCAAATAGAATCATTAAACAAGCAAACATATGCAAACAATGCAAACATAACAGCAATCTGCCAAAACAGTATAGTCTGTAAAGAATGCAGGAGTATCAATACTTCCCTAACTCCAAAAATTATGAACTAAAATTCCCACTGTAGTAAATTTATCATAGCTCATTATGCAAAACATTTCAACATTATACCATTCTCTGTATTTTCTAGGGAATGTTTGCAACAGCGGTAAACTTTCTGTTTTCAAACAGCAACATGTATACTAGCAAAATAAGCATGGCAAAGGCTATCCTTGACTTTTTTATTGAAACTAAAGATGCAAAACATTAATCTAATTAACAGAATTCAAATACTAACAAGATAAAATGATGCTCCAAGCAAAACACATATCATGTGGTGAATAAAAATATAGCTCCAAGTAAAGTTACCGATGAACGAAGACGAAAGAGGGGATGCCTTCCGGGGCATCCCCAAGCTTAGGCTCTTGGTTGTCCTTGAATATTACCTTGGGGTGCCTTGGGCATCCCCAAACTTAGGCTCTTGCCACTCCTTGTTCCATAGTCCATCGAATCTTTACCCAAAACTTGAAAACTTCACAACACAAAACTTAACAGAAAACTCATAAGCTCCGTTAGTGAAAGAAAACAAAACCACCACAAAGGTACTGTAATGAACTCATTATAAATTCATATTGGTATAATATCTACTGTATTCAAACTTATCTATGGTTCATAAAATCCGATACTACTCATAGATTCATCAAAATAAGCAAACAACACATAGAAAACAGAATCTGTCAAAAACAGAACAGTGTGTAGTAATCTGTATCAAACGTATACTTACGGAACTCCAAAAATCCTACCACATTAGGAAGTCCTAAGAAATTTGTGTACCAATCCGGAGCAAAATGAATCAGATCAGAAGCATGTTTCGGTGAATTAACAAAACTAATTTACTGGGTGCAAAAGTTTCTGATTTTCAGCAGGATCAACACAACTATCACCGTAAGCTATCCTAAAGGTCTTACTTGGCACTTTATTGAAACAAAACCTATAAAACATGATTACTACATTAGCATAATCATGTGTACACACAAAAACAGTAAGGATAAATATTGGGTTGTCTCCCAACAAGCGCTTTTCTTTAATGCCTTTCTAGCTAGGCATGATGATGACAATGATGCTCACATAAAAGATAAGAATTGAAACATAGCGGGAGCATCATGAAGCATATGACTAGCACATTTAACTCTAACCCACTTCCTATGCATAGGGATTTTGTGAACAAACAACTTATGGTAACAATAATCAACAAGCATAGGAAGGTAAAACAAGCATAGCTTCAAGATTTTAAGCACATAGAGAGGAAACTTGATATTATTGCAATTCATACAAGCATATATTCCTCCCTCATAATAATATTCAGTAGCATCATGAATGAATTCAACGATATAACCAGAACCTAAAGCATTCTTTTCATGATCTACAAGCATAGAAATTTTACTACTCTCCTCATAAGCAAAATTCTTCTCATGAATAGTAGTGGGAGCAAACTCAACAAAATAACTATCATATGATTTAAAATTAGCATCAAGATGACAAGTTTCATGGTTATCATTATTCTTTAAAGCATACGTGTCATCACAATAATCATCATAGATAGGAGGCATGCTTTCATCATAGTAAATTTGCTCATCAAAGCTTGGGGGACAAAAAATATCATCTTCATCAAACATAGCTTCCCCAAGCTTGTGGCTTTGCATATCATTAGCATCATGGATATTCAAGGAATTCATACTAACAACATTGCAATCATGCTCATCATTCACATATTTTATGCCAAGCATTCTATGTAATTCACACATTGCAATCATGCTCATCATTCACGAAAGACATTAAAAAGATGAAGCATATGAGGCATCCTTAATTCCAATTTTTAGTTTTCTTTTATAAACTAAACTAGTGCTAAAACAAGAAACAAAAAGATTCAATTGCAAGATCTAAAGATATACCTTCAAGCACTCACCTCCCCGGCAACGGTGCCCGAAAAGAGCTTAGTTGACGGGGTGTGAGTGAGTGCCCTTTACCTAGCCTCCCCGGCAACGGCGCCAGAAAAGAGCTTGATGTCTACTACACAACCTTCTTCTTGTAGACGTTGTTGGGCCTGCAAGTGCACAGGTTTGTAGGACAGTAGGAAATTTCCCTCAAGTGGATGACCTAAGGTTTATCAATTCGTAGGAGGCGTAGGATGAAGATGGTCTCTCTCAAACAACCCTGCAACCAAATAACAAAGAGTCTCTTGTGTCCCCAACACACCCAATACAATGGTAAATTGTATAGGCACACTAGTTCGGCGAAGAGATGGTGATACAAGTGCAAAATAGATAGTAGATATAGGTTTTTGTAATCTGAAATAATAAAAACAGCAAGGTAACTAAAGATAAAAGTGAGCGTAAACGTTATTGCAATGATACGAAACAAGGTCTAGGGTTCATACTTTCACTAGTGCAAGTTCTCTCAACAATAATAACATAGATAGATAATATGACAAGCCCTCAACATGCAACAAAGAGTCACTCCAAAGCCACTAATAGCGGAGAACAAACATAGAGATTATGGTAGGGTACGAAATCACCTCAAAGTTATTCTTTCGGATCGATCTATAAAAGAGTTCGTACTAGAATAACACCTTAAAACACAAATCAACCAAAACCCTAATGTCACCTAGATACTCCATTGTCACCTCAAGTATCCGTGGGCATGATTATACGATATGCATCACACAATCTCAGATTCATCCAACCAACATAAAAGTACTTCAAAGAGTGCCCCAAAGTTTCTACCGGAGAGTCAAGAACGTGTGTCAACCCCTATGCATAGGTTCCCAATGTCACGAAACCCGCAAGTTGATCACCAAAACATACATCAAGTGGCACATGATATCCCATTGTCACCACAGATAATCACGGCAAGACATACATCAAGTGTTCTCATAAAGACTCAATCCGATAAGATAACTTCAAAGGGGAAACTCAATTCATCACAAGAGAGTAGAGGGGGAGAAACATCATAAGATCCAACTACAATAGCAAAGCTCAGGATACATCAAGATCGTGCCATAGAGGGAACACGAGAGAGAACACGAGAGAGAGAGAGATCAAACACATAGCTAGTGGTACATACCCTCAGCCCCGAGGGTGAACTACTACCTCCTCATCATGGATAGCGCCGGGATGATGAAGATGGCCACCGGTGAAGGATTCCCCCTCCAGCAAGGCGCCGGAGCGGGCTCCCGAGAGGTTTTTGGTGGCTACAGAGGCTTACGGCAGCGCAACTCCCAGTCTATCTTCTGTTCTGGAAGTTTTAGGGTACGTAGGTATATATGGGTGAAAGGAGTACGTCGGTGGAGCTACGGGGGCCCCACGAGGCAGGGGGCGCGCCCTAGGGGGTGGGCGCGCCCCCCACCCTCGTGAGCACCTCCCGTATCTTCTGACATGGGGTCCAAGTCCATCAGGTGGGTTTCCTTCCAAAAATAACTTCTCAAGTTGATTTCGTTCCGTTTTTACTCCGTCTGATATTCCTTTTCCTCGAAACACTGAAATAGGCATAAAACAGCAAATCTGGGTTGGGCCTCCGATTAATAAGTTAGTCCTAAAAATAATATAAAAGTGGATAATAAAGCCCAAAATTGCCCAAAACAGTAGATAATATAGCATGGAGCAATTAAAAATTATAGATATGTTGGAGACGTATCACCATCCAATGACTGTCGTGCTTCTTCAATCTCTGCTCTTCATGCTCCAGACGCTCAAACAAGCGCCGGCGGGACTGCCTGCTCCCTCCTCCCACGGCCGTCTATGCTACCGCGCAGGCATCACGGCCCCACTGTACTCCCATCGCTGGCCTAGCCATCCCTCTACTGAGCCACACCTGCTGTTATTCTCCGGGGATGGCAAACGAACCAGTAAACCCTCGTACTCCTCCGTGTGGGAAACATCTGCCATGTATTCCCTGGCTCCGTGTTGTTCCCTTCCTAGGCCTCGCCGTCGTCCACCGCCCTGGTGCTCTCGGCGCGGCCTGGTCAACGTGGTCAATGAACGACATCCATCGGAACTGGACTGTACGTGGAGAGGCTGCCAGCTGGGTCCACGTCCGCACGCAAGGAAATGCCTCCTTATTACGCGCAAAATAATGATTCCTCCACCTGACAGCTAGGACCCACAGGGCCTCTGTATTTCGCGAAAAAATGTTCCCCCCGCTGATAGGTCGGACCCACCAGCTATATATTCGCACGCAAGGAAGTGCCTCCTTATTACGCCCAAAAAAATGAATACCCCCTACTAGCTGGGAACCACCATATTGTTGGGATGACTTGTGGGCCTACTAAGTTGACTGGGACGGAGGGCTTTGTCAACTTAGTCAATACTCCAGCGACCGTATGATGTCCATCCAACGGCCATAGTGCTTCTTCAACCTCTGGTCTTCTTGCTCCAGCCGCCCAAAGCAGTGCCGGTCGTGCCGCCTGCTCCTACCTCCCATGGCCGGCTATGCTACCGCGGAGGCCTCACCGCCCCCATACTACTCCCACCACTGGCCAGGCCATCCTTCCACTCACCCACACCCCCTGTTATTCTGCGGCAATGACAGCCTCACACTGCAGCCGAACCAGTGAACCCTCGTACTCCTCTCCACGTGGGAATCCACTGCCGCGTCTTCCCCGGCTCCGTGTCGTCCCCTTCCTAGGCCTCGCCGTCGTCCACCATCGTGGTGCTCTCGGAGCGGTGTGGTCAATGTGGTCAATGACCGACTTCCATCGGAAGAGTATTGTACATGGAGAGGCTGACGGCTGGGTCCACGGTAGCCGCAAGGAAGTGCCTCCTTATTACGCGGAAAATAATTATTCCTCCACCTAATAGCAGGGACCCACCGAACGGGCCACTAGTATTTCTCGAAAAAAATGTTTCCCCTGACTGTTGGGACCCATCGGACGGGCCACCGTATTTCACGAAAAAACGTCCCCCCCCCCCCCGCTGTCAGCTCGGACCCACCGGAAGTGCCTCCTTATTATGCACAAAAAATGAATACTCCCCCTGCTAGCTGGGACCTACCTTGGTGGGAGGCTGCCTTGTGGGCCTACTAAGTTAATGGGGACGGAGGGCTTTGTCAACTTAGTCAATATGAACGATTTTAGCTCCAGTGACCGTACGATGTCCATCCAACAGCCATAGTGCTTCTTCAACCTCTGGTCTTCTTGCTCCAACCGCCCAAAGCAACGCCAGTCGCACTGCATGCTCCTGCCTCCCGTGGCCGGCTGTGCTGCCGCGGAGGCTCACCGCCCCCTACTATTCCCAACGCTGGCCAGGCCCTGCGGCGACAGCAGCCTCACACCGCAGCCGAACCAGTGAACCCTCGTACTCCTCTCCGCGCGGGCTTCCACTGTCGCGTCTTCCCCGGCTCCTCGTCGTCCCCTTCCTATGCCTCGCCGTCGTCCATCGCCCTGGTTCTCTCCACACGGCGTGGTCAACATGGTCAAGGAACGACTTCCATCGGAAGAGGACTATACGTGGAGAGGCTGACAGCTGGGTTCACGGCGGCCGCAAGAAAGTGCATCCTTATTACGCGCAAAATAATTATTCCTCCACCTGACAGCAGGGACCCACCGGACGGGCCACCGTATTTCATGAAAAAAACATTTCCCCCTGACTGGTGGGACCCACCAGCTACACCTTTGCACCCAAGGAAGTGCGTTCGGGCAAAAAAAAACGATTCGCCCCCCTGACTGCTGGGACCTACCAGCTACATCTTCGCACGCAAGGAAGTGCCTGACAGTCGGGACCCACCTGGTCGAAGCGTACGTAGCATTGTCATTCTGGTCGCGAACGTGTACGTACATACTGGTCGATGTAGAGGCGCGCACGTGTCATAGTAGAGGTGTGCACGTAGCATGTACACGTACGTACAACGGCCAGGGTGCAAGAAAGAAAATACGGCCACGTACGTACATACGGGCGGGGTCTCGAACGCCTACTCGCGCATACATACGGCTAGGGCTCATGTACATGGCTGGGTCGGAACGGAGAAACAGAGTCGTCGTCGTGTTCATGGGGAGGCAACGGAATGCGTCGTGTTCATCGGGAGGCAACGGAATGCGTCGTGTTCATCAGAGGCAATGGAACGCGTGGGAGCCAACCGGCTTGGATGGAATAGGCGATGGAAACAAGGCCTGGTGTACCACAGAACGGAAGAAACGGCCTTGTGTTCGACCGGTCACGTTCAAAACGGGATCCTGTTTATCGGGAGGGGTCTGGCATACCGCAAAACGGAGGAAACGGACTTGTGTTGGACCTCCTACGGTCGAAACAGGGTCCTGTTGATCGGGAGGGGTGTGGCGTACCGCAAAACGGACGAAACGGACTTGTGTTGGAGCACTACGGTCGAGATGGGGGTCATGTTCATCAGGAGGGGTGTGGCGTACCGCAAAACGGGACTCCACGGGATATTGTTCATCTCCACCATCGACCTCCTCCAGCCTCCACGGGCTACTGTTCATCCACCGTCGACCTCCTTCGGCCTCCATGGGCTACTGTTCATCCACCGTCGACCTCCTCTAGCCTCCACCTGCGACTGTTCATCCACAGGCTCCTGTTCATCCAGCCTCCACCGCGTGCTACTCCACCGACTACTGCTCAACCACCCCTCTCCATGGGCTCTTGTTCAACCACCCCTCCACGGGCTACTATTCACCCGCCCCTCCATCGTCTACTGTTCATCCAGCCCTCCATGGGGTCGTCCGATTCATCCAGCCCTCCATGGGGTCGTCCTGTTCATCAAGCCCTCCATGGGGTCCTGTTCATCCAGCCCCAACCGGCTCGATCGATCGGGGTCCTGTTCATCCAGAGGCAAC
>NC_041393.1:256371548-256393361 GCF_002162155.2 Triticum dicoccoides
TTCATCCAACCCCCCCTCCTGCGATGCTCACTGTTCATCCATAGGCAGCATCGATCGGCTTCAGTTAGCAGCAGTAGCGAAGGAATCACTCGATCGCTCGGGTTCAGTAACGTGTAGCCTGCAGTGCAATCGCTCGGGTTCAGTTAGTCGATGCCTCACTTGGGTTCAGTTAGAGCCCAACGCCTTGCACACACGCGCGTACGTGTATGAGAGAAACGCGCATCGCTCGGCCCCGACCACCCACCGTAACCGGGAACTCCCCGAAATTTTCCTCGCCCTTGCTTGTACCATGGTTTTTTCCGTCATGGACGGCCCAAAGAATGTCATGCAGCTGCGTCTCCGGCCCGCCCAGGACAAAAAGCCCATTTTCTATCATGATTTTTTGTCATAGAAGTAGGAGCCCACCACATCTATGATGATACCGGGTTTTGTCACAATTATCATCATACAAGTGTCATAAGTATGACAGAAAAA
Source organism: Triticum dicoccoides (assembly GCF_002162155.2). NCBI lineage: Eukaryota > Viridiplantae > Streptophyta > Magnoliopsida > Poales > Poaceae > Triticum > Triticum dicoccoides. The sequence continues at coordinate 256,372,023 of NC_041393.1, forward strand.
AAATTCGTTCGGCCCAAAACTTCACGGATGTGTCTTTTTTTGTAGTGTACTACCACCAGCTATTGCAAGGACTCGTCATCGCCACCGCTGACGTGCAAAGACCATGGCACCCCTACAAATCTTGTCGGCGGGCGCTGCAACGCAATGTCCCTCATGGTGGTGACCACGGGCGCTGCCGCCTGCAATTCTCGGCGGCGGCGGCGGTGATGACCCACAAGTATATGGGGTCAATTGTAGCCTTTTCGATAAGTAATAGTGTCGAACCCAACGAGGAGTAGAAGGAAATGACAAGTGGTTTTCAGCAAGGTCATGTCTGCAAGTGCTAAAATTGTAAGTAGCGGAGTAGTTTGATAGCAAGATAATTTGTAACGAGCAAGTAACAACAGTAGTAACAAAAGTGTAGCAAGGTAGCCCAATCCTTTGGAGGCAGAGGACAAGCCAAAACGGTCTCTTATGATAAGCAAAGTGTTCTTGAGGGTACATGGGAATTTCATCTAGTCACTTTCATCATGTTGGCTTAATTCGTGTTCGCTACTTTGATAATTTGATATGTGGGTGGAACGGTGCTTAGGTGTTTTTCTTACTTGAACAAACCTCCTACTTATGATTAACCCTCTCGCAAGCATCCGCAACTACGAGAAAAGTATTAAGAATAAATTCTAACCATATCATTAAACTTTTGGATCCAATCGGTCCCTTACGGAATAGCGCATAAACTTGGGTTTAAGCTTCTGTCAATCTCGTAACCCACCATCTAATAACTACTCCACAATGCATTCCCTTAGGCCCAAATATGGTGAAGTGCCATGTAGTCGACGTTCACATGACACTACTAAGAGATTGACAACATACATATCATCAAAATATCGAACACATATCAAGTTCACATGATTACTTGCAACATGATTTCTCCTGTGACCTCAAGAACGAAAGTAACTACTCACAAATGATAAGCATGCTCAAGATCAGAGTGGTATTAAATAGCATAATGGATATGAACATATAATCTTCCACCAAATAAACCATATAGTAATCAACTACAAGATGTAATCAACACTACTAGTCACCCACACACACCAATCTATAGTTCTAGTACAAAGATTGAACACAAGAGATGAACTAGGGTTTGGGAGGAGTTGGTGCTGTTGAAGATGTTGATGAAGATAGCCCTCCCCAAGATGGGACTTGTTGGTGATGATGATGACGATGATTTCCACCTCCGGGAGGGAAGTTCCCCTAGCGGAATCGCTCCACCGGAGGGCAAACGTGCTCCAGCCCAAGTTCCGCCTCGAGGCGGCGGTGCTTCGTCCCGAAAGTCCTCTTCTTATTTTTTCTAGGTCAAAATGACTTATATACCAGAAGAGGGGCACCAGAGCTGGGCCGAGGAGGGAAGCACCCACCTGGGCATGCCTGGGCCTCCTGGTGCGTCCCACGTGGGTTGTGCCCACCTGGTGCCCCACCTCTGGTACTTATTTGATCCAATAATACTTAAATAATCCATATAAAATCCTCGAGAAGTTTCGTCTCATGTGGAGTTGCGCAGAATAGGTAGCTTGACATAGCTTTTTCAGGTCCAGATTTCCAGCTGCCAGAATTCTCCCCCTTTGTGAATACCTTGCATATTATGAGATAAAAGGCATTAGAATTACTCTAGAAAGCATTATTATACAATAAAACAACATAAATAATAGTGGGAAAACATGATGCAAAATGGACGTATCAACTCCCCCAAGCTTAGACCTCACTTGTCCTCAAGCGAAAACCAGAATAAAAAAACATGTTCACATGCTTAGAGAGAGAGAGGTGTCGATATAAACAAAAATACGGACATAGCAGCAGCATGTAACTTATTATAACAGCAACAAACTTTAACATAAAACTTTTATCATAAAACTTTTATCACAAGCTTCTCATGAACAAGTGACAATTCATCACAACATCAAAGTATAAAGCATAAATTCTATTGGAAACCAACAAACTATGTTCTTAGTCAATTTTGCAACTACAATTCATCATCTTTTCAGGAAGGGTCACATATTGGAGCCTTTAGGCAAATCCACATACTCAACCATCATATAGTATTATATGATTGCTAACACTTACCGCGTACACATGAGCAAAACGTTTCAACCGGACACATAGAAAGATAGGGGATAATAGTTTCGCCTCCCAACGCACTCACCTCAAGGGTAATGTCAACAATAATAACTCATGCTACCCATATTCAACTGGATATATGTGCCTAGATCTTTCCTCACCACATGATGCTTGCCAAAGGAGAAAATAAAAAGGAATAGAAAGAAGAACTTTGACTTGCATGAAAGTAAATACATGAAAATAAAAGATAGGCACTTTGTAGAGGGAATCAGAGGTTGCCATGCGCTTTTTGTTTGTATGCTCCACCCCTTAGTGCATGAGATTTCCCCTTGTTATGGCAACCTTTATTATGCAGTCTATCGCTTTTATTCTTCACCATCACAAGTTCGTACAACGCTCAATTTTCCCTTACACTAAATGATCTCACACTTTTAGAAGCAATTTTTATTGCCCTTTTTGCACCGGTGACAACTTACTTGAAGGATCTTACTCAACCATAGGTAGATATGGTGGACTCTCAAACAAGATTTGGGTTTAAGGGTTTTGGATGCACAAGTAGTATCTCTACTTAGTGTGCAGTTTTTGGCTAGCAAAGATAGGGGCAAGCACCACATATTGAAGGATCTATGACAATATAACTTCTATGTGAATATGAACAAACATAAATCATTAAGTTGTCTTCCTTGTCCAACGTCAACAATTTTGGCATATAATATTTTGATGGGTGCTCACAGTCATAAAAGATTTCCAGGATAGTATATTTATATGTGAATCTTCTCTTCCCTTATTAACTTTTTTATGAGTTGCATCATTGACCAATGCTATGTTTGGCAATCTACAATAATTTTTTCTACTAATACTTTTCGTTGTGTAATGTCATCACCTACCATAAGATTAGCATATGATATTTTTCTTTTATTTCCTTTCTTTTTATTGAAACGAGAAAGTAAAGAAGGCAAAACTCAAACTAAACTTTATTATATATCTCGCACACAATTGCAAAGATTGATCACTAAGCAAACTCTTGAAAAGAAAGGATCAAACTAAACTTTTATTCATCTAATAGCAAAAGATAACCATGGATCGAACTAAGAAAGTAAAGGCAAAAGATAGTGGATATGATACGATACCGGGGCACCTCCCCCAAGCTTGGCGAAAGCCAAGGGGAGTGCCCATACCCGATACTCAGTTTTCTTTTGGTGGTGAAGAAGGAGGCAGTGGTGATGAAGTAGAAGCGATCCGGTCTTTAAGGACCAAGAGACTCTCCAATCTTCGGATGACGCATCGCAGGGAAGCGATGTGCTCCATATGCAGAATATTTTCACGAGTGAGATACTTATTTTGTATACGAAACATTTCAATGATCCTAAAGGCTGCAATCTCAGTGGAGGTAAGATGAGCATAGTAGGGTTTAAGGATATCTTCCTCTTCCTCATTGGCAGGCAAAGCTTGCTTGTCCATCGGCACTTCATCTCCGGTGGACTCCTTACTCTTGTCCTCCTTAGATGCTCCAACGAGGTCTTCTCTCTTCAGCTTGATCTTCATGAACCAAGCATCCTCTTCCATATGATTAAGGGGAGAAGAAGACATGATGCCTAGCTCAACAGATCTGACAGAAGACAACAAGAAAAGAAAACAGGAGATTTATCCGTGATACGGAGCAAGCAGAACGGAAGAAAAACGGAGTCCGAAAAGTACCCGAGGTGGGCACAACCCACCTGGGTGCGCCTGGCATGCCAGGCGCGCCCTGGTGTATTGTGCCCACCAGGGTCACTTTCCTCGAAGTTTCTTATTTTCCTAATTTTCTAAATATTCCAAAACTTACAAAAAATATTTTTGCGGATTTTTTGGAGTATGTTTACTTACCGTATCATGTACCTCCCTTTTTTTCATGATTCTGGAGTGTTTCAGAAGGTTTCCTTTATGTGTTCTTCCGGTGTCAAAGTTTGGATAATATTGCTTTCAACATTAATGGGCGTACCTGAGATATAGTGTTTTATTCGTTGCCCATTGACAACCTTTGTGTTAGTACCTTCAACATTATTTATTTTGATAGCTCCGGACCGATAGACCTCCTTGATGACATAGGGTCCTTCCCATTTGGAGAGGAGTTTTCCTGCAAAGAATTTGAAATGAGAGTTGTAAAAAGAACATATTATCCAACTTTGAACTCACACTTTTGGATTCTTTTGTCATGCCATCTTTTAACTTTTTCTTTGAATAACTTAGCATTTTCATAAGCCTAGATTTCCATTCATCTAATGAGCTAATATCAAATAAACTCTTCTCACCAGCAAGTTTGAAATCATAATTGAGTTCTTTAATTGCCCAATATGCTTTATGTTCTAACTCAAGAGGCAAATGACAAGCTTTTCCATAAACCATTTTATATGGAGACATACCCATAGGATTTTTATAAGCTGTTCTATACCCCAACGTGCATCATCTAATTTCTTAGACCAATTCTTACGGGACCTATTGACAGTCTTTTGTAAGATTAGTTTTATTTCTCTATTTCTAAGTTCAACTTGACCACTAGACTGAGGATGATAAGGTGATGCAATTCTATGGTTAACATCATACTTAGCACGCATTTTGCGGAAAGCACCATGAATAAAGTGTGAACCACCGTCACTCTTTAAATATCTAGGGACTCCAAACCTTGGGAAAATAACTTCCTTAAGCATTTTAATAGAGGTGTTGTGATCAACACTACTGGTTGAAATAGCTTCTACCCACTTAGTAATATAATCAACAGGAACCAAAATATGTGTGTACCCATTAGAGAAAGGAAAAGGTCCCACGAAATCAAATCCCCAAACATCAAATGGTTCAACAACAAGTGAATAATTCATAGGCATTTCTTGACGCTTACCGATATTACCTATTCTTTGGCATTCATCACAAGACGAGATAAACTTACGGGCATCCTTGAAGAGAGTAGGCCAATAAAAACCAGATTGCAATACCTTATGAGTGGTTCTGTCTCCCGCATGATGTCCTCCATAAGCTTCGGAGTGACATTTCCGTAGGATTTGTTCCTGTTCATGCTCAGGTACACAACGTATAATAATACCATCTACTCCTTCTTTATAAAGATGTGGGTCATCCCAAAAGTAATGTCTTAAATCATAGAAGAACTTTTTCTTTTGTTGGTATGTAAAGCTAGGTAGTATGTATTTAGCAACAATATAATTAGCATAGTCAGCATAACAAGGTGTACTATTAGAAACATTTATTGCAGCTAGTTGTTCATTAGGAAAGCTATCATTAATAGGTTGTGGGTCATCAAGAATATTTTCAAGCCTAGACAAGTTATTGGCTACGGGGTTCTCTTCTCCTTTCCTATCAATGATATGCAAATCAAATTCCTGTAGCAAAAGAACCCACCTAATGAGTCTAGGTTTAGCATCCTTCTTTTCCATAAGATATTTTATAGTAGCATGGTCGGTGTGAATAGTCACTTTAGAATCAACAATATAAGATCTGAATTTATCACAAGCAAACACCACTGCTAAGAATTCTTTTTCAGTAGTAGCATAGTTTCGTTGAGCACTGTTTAGAGTTTTACTAGCATAATGAATAACATTTAGTTTCTTATCAACTCTTTGTCCTAGAACCACACCAATAGCATAATCACTAGCATCACACATAATCTCAAAAGGCAAGTTCCAATCAGGTGGTTGAACAACAGGTGCAGTAATTAAGGCTTTCTTTAGTGTGTCAAAGGCTTCCAAACAATCATCATCAAACACAAAGGTAATATCCTTTTGCAAAAGATTCGTAAGAGGCCTAGAAATTTTAGAGAAGTCTTTGGTAAACCTCCTATAGAAACCAGCATGACGAAGGAAACTACAAATACCTTTGCTAGCTTGCGGACATGGCATTTTCTAAATTGCATCAACCTTGGCTTTGTCCACCTCAATGCCTCTTTCAGAAATTTTATAGCCCAAAACAATACCTTCATTAACCATAAAGTGGCACTTCTCCTAATTCAAGACAAGATTTGTTTGTTCACATCTCTGCAAAACTCGATCAAGATTGCTTAAACAATCATCAAAAGACTTCCCATAAACAGAAAAATCATCCATGAAAAGCCCAACAATTTTTTCACAAAAATCAGAGAATATAGTAGTCATACATCTTTGAAAGGTAGCAGGTGCATTACATAGACCAAAAGACATACGTCTATAAGCAAAAGTTCCAAAAGGACAAGTAAAAGTGGTCTTTTCTTGATCAAGTTGTAAAACATGTATTTGTGAAAAACTAGAATATCCATCAAGGAAGCAAAAATGTGTGTGCTTAGATAATCTTCCTAACATTTGATCGATAAAAAGGCAGAGGGTAATGATCTTTTCTAGTTGCTTTGTTTTAATTTTCTATAATCAATTACCATCCTATAGCCCGTGACAATTCTTTGTGGAATGAGCTCATTCTTATCATTAGGAACAATAGTAATACCTCCCTTCTTAGGGACACAATGAACAAGACCTACCCATCTACTATCAGCTATACGATTGATTATACCTGCTTCCAGAAGTTTCAATATTTCCGTTCTTACCACTTCTTTCATCTTCGGATTTAACCGACGTTGGTGATCAACAACGGGTTTAGCATCAGGTTCCATATTAATCTTGTGCTGACATAGAGTGAGACTAATGCCCTTAAGATCATCAAGAGTATATCCAATAGCAGCTTTGTGCTTCCTTAGAACTTTCAATAATATTACTTCTTCATGTTCTGAAAGGTTAGAACTAATAATAACAGGATATATCTTTTTCTCATCAAGATAAGCATATTTCAAAGTGTTCGGCAATTGTTTTAATTCAAACACAGGATCACTGAGGGAGTCCTGGATTAGGGGGTGTCCGGATAGCCGAACTATCACCGTTGGCCGGACTCCTGGACTATGAAGATACAAGATTGAAGACTTCATCCCGTGTCCGGATGGTATTTTCCTTGGCGTGGAAGGCAAGCTTGGCGATACGGATATGTAGATCTCCTACCATTGTAACCGACTCTCTGTAACCCTAACCATCTTCGGTGTCTATATAAACCGGAGGGTTTTAGTCCGTAGGACAAACAACAATCATACCATAGGCTAGCTTCTAGGGTTTAGCCTCTTTGATCTCGTGGTAGATCTACTCTTGTACTACCCATATCATCAATATCAATCAAGCAGGAGTAGGGTTTTACCTCCATCGAGAGGGCCCGAACCTGGGTAAAAACATCGTGTCCCTTGTCTCCTGTTACCATCCGCCTAGACGCACAGTTTGGGACCCCCTACCCGAGATCCACCGGTTTTGACACCGACATTGGTGCTTTCATTGAGAGTTCCTCTGTGTCATCATCTTTAGGCCCGATGGCTCCTCCGATCATCAACAACGATGCGGTCTAGGCTGAGACTTTTCTCCCCGGACAGATCTTTGTATTCGGCGGCTTTGCACTGAGGGCCAATTCGCTTGGCCATCTGGAGCAGATTGGAAGCTACGCCCCTGGCCATCAGGTCAGATTTGGAAGTTTGAACTATACGGCTGACGTCCGCGGTGACTTGATCTTCGACGGGTTCGAGCCACAGCCGAGCGCGCCGCACTATCACGATGGGCATGATCTAGCTCTGCTGCCGGACAGTGCCCTGGAGGCCGCACAAGTATCCGCTCTGACCCTTAGCTCAGAACCGACTGCGCCGACCGAGGACGGGTGGCTGGACACCGCCTCGGGGGCTGCTATCTCTATGGCGATGGAGCCGAATACTATCCCTGTCCTTTGCAAGGCTCATAACTCCAAGGTACCGAACTCCTCTCGGGACGCCTCTCCAGACTCCGGACCTTCCGTGCCCCTGCCAATCCAACCCGATTGGGCGCCGGTCATGGAGTTCACCGCCGCGGACATCTTTCAGCACTCGCCCTTTGGTAACATCCTGAATTCACTAAATCTCTCTCTTTATCAGGAGAGTCCTGGCTGGACCACGGTCAGGAAGGCTGGGATGCGGACGACGAAGAAATTCAAAGCCCACCCACCACCCACTTCGTAGCCACTGTCGAAAGTTTAAACGACGTGCTCGACTTTGACTCCGAAGACATCGACGGTATGGACGACGATGCAGGAGATAAGCATGAACCAGCACCTATAAGGCACTGGACAACCACCTCATCTCACGATGTATACATGGTGGACACACCTAAAGGAAGCGACGACGAGGAACAACGGGACACCACGAGGGATCATTCCCTTGAAAAACAGTCAAAACAGCGACGTAAGCGCCACTCAAAATCCCGCCTCGACAAAGACAACAGCCATACAGACCCAGCCGAGCAGGGCGAACCGGTGGACGACGAACATGCCATCGGGCAACCGTCCGAACAAGACAACCTGGATAAACAATCCGTCCCCAGCGAAGATAACAGTCCGGACGATCTCACGCCGGACAAGTTACAGGAGCAGAAGAACCTCCACAAAAGGCTCGTCGCCACTGCACATAGCCTGAAAAAGCAGAAGCAGAAGCTCAAAACAGCAGAAGATGCACTCAGAATCAGATGGAGCAAAGTACTCGACACCGCAGACAAATACGGCGACAGTCGCCGAACAAAGAGCTACCCAAAGCAAAAACTACTGCCAGAATTTGATGAGGAGGCCGTAGAGCCACCACAATCAAAGAAAAAGAAGACCACACGGTCGGATAGATGACCCCATGGCAAACATAGAGCCGCAAACGGTGCCGCACACAAGCCGGCCCGCGATCCGCACACGGATTCACATCAAAAAGATGGCCCAGTTAGATCCATCTACGGGCCAAGGAAGCAAGCTCTTGTAAGCAAAGCAACATGTCAAGTATCCGAATATTACGGTACACCTAAATACAGGGGTGCCGCACATCCCCTATGTTTCACCGATGAGGTTCTGGATTATGAATTTCCAGCGGGATTCAAGCCCGTAAACATAGAGGCATACGACAGAACAACAGACCCCGGAGTCTGGATTGAGGATTACATCCTCCACATACACATGGCTAGAGGAGATGACCTCCACGCCATAAAATACCTACCCCTCAAGCTCAAAGGGCCAGCCCGGCATTGGCTCAAAAGCCTCCCCGAAAACACCATTGGAAGTTGGGAAGAGCTCGAGGATGCTTTTCCGGCAAATTTTCAAGGGACCTATGTCCGACCTCCGGATGCAGACGATTTAAGTCACATAACTCAACAACCCGGAGAGTCAGCCCGAAAATTCTAGAACAGATTCCTCACTAAAAAGAACCAAATAGTCGACTGTCCGGACGCCGTAGCCTTAGCATCTTTCAAACACAACGTCCGAGACGAATGACTCGCCAGACACCTCGGCCAAGAAAAGCCAAGAACAATGGCCACATTAACAAGCCTCATGACCCGCTCTTGCGCGGGAGAGGATAGCTGGCTGGCAAGATGCCGTACCAGCGACCCAAGTACATCTGAAGTCAGGGATGGAAACGGGAAACCGCGACGCAGCAAGGACCAGCGCCGGACCAAGGGAAACAGCCTGAAGAGCACGACAGTCAACACCGGATTCAAAAGCTCTCGGCAGAATCATAAAAAACTGCCCCTTAAGGATAAAAGCGGCAAGCTATCTAACTTAAACAAAATCCTGGACAAGGTATGCCAAATCCACAGTACCCCCGGGAAGCCTGCAAATCATACCCACAGAGGTTGTTGGGTCTTCAAGCAGTCCGGCAAACTCAACGCCGAACACAAGGGGCTCGACACACCAAGCGAGGACGATGACGAACCCCACAAGCAGAGCACCCGAAAACAAAAGAATTTCCCACAAGAAGTCAAAACAGTAAACTCACTTTACGTGACAAAAGGGAAAAACATGACGGCGCCCATAAAGATACGCGCCAAACGGCCTATCCCAGAGGAGTCCCGCCAATGGTTGTCAAAACCAATCACCTTCGACCATCAAGATTACTCTCGAAGTATCCGGAATGCAGGATGGACTGCCTTGATATTAGATCCGGTAATCGACGGACTCCAATTTTCACAAGTCCTAATGGACGGCGGCAGTGATCTAAACCTGCTATATCAGGACACAATCCGCAAAATGGGGATAGACCCAACCAAAATTCGCCATAGCAACACTTCCTTTCAAGGGGTAATGCCAGGCCGATATGTCCATTGTACGGGCTCTTTATTGCTAGAAGTTGTGTTCGGCTCACCCGACAACTTCTGCCGCGAAAAGTTAACCTTCCACCTCGCCCCATTTACAAGTAGTTATCAAACACTACTGGGACGTGAAGCTTTCGCCCGCTTTAATGCAATACCGCATTATGCATCCCTCACACTTAAAATGCCCGATCCACGAGGCATAATCTCCTTAAAGGGAAATATCAAGTGTTCCTTGAGCGCGGAAGATTGTGTGACTGCCTCAACATCTACACACTAAACCGGCTTCAATAATGCAAGCACCTAAACAGGTCGTTCAGACCCCGGACACGATTAGACGAGTCCGACGTAAATATACAGGGGCTTACCAGCCGCACACCCCCGCACAAGGAGCTCCGCGCATATACAACAAGAGACAATAAAGCTCAATTTTATTAATTTTCTGAAATGTACTTTGTTTGTTTAATATAACGTACATTTTCGCACGATCTTTTTTCAACTAAGTTCCTCTCTTTTACAGATGAACACCATGCGACACCCGTCCAGGATACGACACAATAGAGACACAGGCGCAGACATGCAGCAGGGACCCGTTGCAAGGATTCTTTTCAGATTAAGACCCTGCATAAACCTTTTTTACTGTCTCTTGTTGATACACATCCCCTAGTTTCCTACTATAACCAAGGAGGAGGCTGGCGTCTTGGCATAGGCCACGTCAGAATTTTGCGCGTACCTGGACACCAGGGGTTTATTACCAAGGGCGTTGTTCGGCCCATTTTCATGAAGACCGAATACCTTAGGGAGTGTTCGGTGTCTCGAGTTAGGCCTTATATGCATCAGCTCCGAATCATGTCTTTGGTCAAATGTTGGGTTTGCCCGACTGTTGTGTTTTGCTGCCTTATGTTCCGCTCTATCGGCTAACGCGACACTAGGAGAACTACTGCGATTGTGCCCCGGTTCGGCCAGGCGAGCACCTCAGTAGAGAAAGCCGAAAACTGACTGTCATGATATAGCGCGAGACGGGTCAACCACTCGATGACCCGCCGGAATCTATAGGATTCCTCCGCATTGACGAAGGGCCGTTTCCCGGTCAGGCACAAACACGCCCCGAATTCGGGTGAGCGCGGTGCTCCCAGGGGCTATATAGTAGCCCCATTGTCAAACTCCTATGGCTAAGTGAAAGTGATAAAGCATTATAGTCCGGTTGCCTAGTTTGCTACGCTACCACCTCCTTTATAGGACCAAGACGTTGGATCAAGTGTGAAAATGCGCCTTTTGCAAACACCTCCGCATTATATGCATGGGGGCTGAAGCCGAAGACTGCCATCTTTCAGGTTATACACACATATACATTAACGGCCGCACAGGAGGTATTTTAATTCTTGAAAGCACAAGTATAAAAAGCTTCCATATTTCATCGAAACATCGTTTCACAATAAACACATGTTATTCAAACATGATATCCTTCGAGCACTGCGTCTCTATTAAACGAGCGCCCTGCAGAACTTCCTGAAAATAGTGCTTGACAGGTACTCGGCTTCCGTCCGAATCTTGGGATGCAACATCGGTGGCCTTCATCTCCGCCCAGTATGTCTTCACACGGGCAAGAGCCATCCGCGCACCCTCTATGCATGCCGACCTCCTCATTGCATTGATATGCGGTCCCGCACCAAGGAACTGCTGCACCAAGCCAAAATAACTCTTCGGCTCGGGCCTATTCGGCCACAAAAGACTCACGACATCCTTCATGGCAAGTCCGGATAACCTATTCAGCTTCGCCCATTCGGCCAAGCAATCGGTTAATGGAAGTGGGCGCTCTGGATTATGGAACTGCGACCAAAAAACCTTTCCCATTTCGTGATCCTCGTGATCTCGGAAGTGCTCGGCCGCGTCTGCCGCACTTACCGCCAAGTCCAGATAAGCATCTTCCGCACTCCACAGCCGGTCCAACTAAGCATAATTAGGGTCCATGAAATTCCTCCGCAACAGAAAGGGCTTTCCAGCCGCGATATCTCCGGCCTGACGCAGCTCCTCCTTCATAGCTCTCATCGCAGAGCGAGCATCCTTGGCCTCGGCAGTGGCCTTCTTCAGGTCCTCTCTGTAACACCCATGATGCGGCTATATCTCCCACGTGTCGAAGCACGACTTAGAGGCATAACCGCATTGTGGTTTTGTCGCAAGAAGGGTCATCTTCACACAATCCCATGTAATGAACAAGACTGGGATAAAGAGTTGGCTTACAATCGCCACTTCACAGAATGAACATTTAATTCATACATCATTCAGAGTACACACATATATAGTCCGACTACGGACGAAGCCAAAAGAAAAGAAGATAACCGGACTGCTGGATCCCCGATCGTCCCAACTGGGCTCCACTACTGATCAACAGGAAACAAAACATAGCAACAACTAAGATCTTTGTTGAGCTCTCATCTGAGCTCGGTTGCATCATCTGCACTGGTATCATCGGCACCTGCAACTGTTGTGATAGTATCTGGTGAGTCACGAGGACTCAGCAATCTCAAAACCCGCAAGATCAAGACTATTTAAGCTTATGGCAAAGGAAGGGGTAAAGTGGGGAGGTTGCAGCAGCGACTAAGCATATATGGTGGCTAACATACGCAAATAAGAGCGAGAAGAGAAGCAATGGAACGGTCATGAACTAGCAATGATCAAGAAGTGATCTTGAACTCCTACTTACATCAAACATAACCCAAAACCGTGTTCACTTCCCGGACTCCGCCGAGAAGAGACCATCACGGCTACACACGCTGTTGATGTATTTTAAAGAGGCCAAGTGTCAAGTTATCTACAACCGGACATTAACAAATTCCCATCTGCCTATAACCGCAGGCACGGCTTTCAAAAGATTATACCCTGCAGGGGTGTCCCAACTTAGCCCATGATAAGCTCTCGCGATCAACGAAGGAATAGACCTTCTCCCAGGAAGACCCGATCAGACTCGGAATCCCGGTTTACAAGACATTTAGACAATGCTAAAACAAGACCAGCAAAGCCTCCCGCTGTGCCGACAAATCCCGATAGGAGATGCACATATCTCATTCTCAGGGCACACCGGATTGTCCAAACTTTCGGTAGGCCAGCCCAGAGTTGCCCCTAGTGGCCACCGGCAGTTGACAGGTTGGACCAACACTCACGACGAGCACTGGCCCGGGGGGGTTAAATAAAGATGACCCTTGAGTCTGCAGAACCCAAGGGAAAAAGGCTTAGGTAGGCAAATGGTAAAACCAAGGTTGGGCCTTGCTGGAGGAGTTTTATTCAAAGCGAACTGTCAAGGGGGTCCCATAAATCACCCAACCACATAAGGAACGCAAAATCTGGGAACATAACACCGGTATGACGAAAACTAGGGCGGCAAGAGTGGAACAAAACACCAGGCATAAGGCCGAGTCTTTCACCCTTTACCAAGTATATAGATGCATTAATTAAATAAGAGATATTGTGATATCCCAACATAATCCTGTCCATCATGGAGGAATCTTCAACTTCACCTGCTACTAGCAACGCTATAAGAGGGCTGAGCAAAGCGGTAACATAGCCAAGCAACGGTTTGCTAGGAAGGGTGAAAAGGTTAGAGGCTGACATGGCAATATGGGAGACATGGTAAACAAGGGATAGACAGCGCATCATAGTGATAGAACGAAGCAACTAGCAAGCAAAGATAGAAGTGATATCGAGGGTAAAGGTCATCTTGCCTGAGATTCCGCTAGGAAGCAGAACGAGTCCATGAAGAAGACAAACGGACGTAGTTGAGCGAATCCTCACAACTCCGGAACGAAACCGAAGCTAACGAGAGAAGCAAACCGGAAAGAAGCAAACAATATGGTAAACACACAAGCATAATCATGGCATGAGGCACAATCAAGTATGATGCATGTCCGGTTTAAAGAGGCATGGCATGGCAAAGTGCACAAACAATACTACAAATTAAATGGAGCTCAATATGCAACGAGTTGCATATTGACGAAACACCACATTCAAATATTTAGTTCTCTCTCGGTTATGCTAACCAACAATATTAAATGTTGTTAAACATGGCAAGAGGTGAGGCATAAGCAAACCACCTATTTAAGCATGTTTAAATGAGGCCGGAAACAACAAATAACAATTCCGGAAAAATCCCCACATGTCATTTAGTAGTTTAATGCAACAACAATTTTAAGCATTTAAATGTTGTTAACATGATGCGGATGACATATACAAGTTTTATGCAATTTTTATGAAAAAGTTGACATGAACATGATAAGGAGCATTTGTCGCCATGGCGGAAGGAAAAGGGTGCCACGGCGGCGAAACGAAAAATGGTGCCACGGCAACATAAACGAAAATGATGCCACGGCAACATATCCGAAAATGATGCCACGACAACATATCGGTTTCGGTAGCTCACGGAGATACCGGTGCAAAAGGAGGCGTGCGGATGCGTGTCATGCAAGGATGGTGGGGTGATCCCGGATTCCGGGTTCCCATGGGTCAACGACATGGCAAACGAGGAACGTGCACGAAACAAACGGGCACGGTGCAAACATATCATACATCTCATTCAACACATGCATTCGGTCCACGGCGGTCGTTCTCGGCGGTTATACCTTCGAAGCGTGCATTCGGGGCGGAATGCGTTTCGTAGAGGGAAGTAGACGTTCTCGCGATGTAGTGTAAGCAGTCATACACGGGTCGTAGTGGAAGTGGACGTTCTCGCGACTGAAGTTGTACACGTCGGCGGTAGTCGAACTTGACGGTCTTGACGATGGTAGTTGTACACGTTTTTCATAGATGTCCGGGGTCATCGGGTCGTCATGTAGCCGTACATGTTCGTCATGGTACACGGGTCGTAGACATTCGAGTCATCGGTAGAGGAAGTAGTGGTACACGGCCGTAGATGTTCGGCGTCGTCGGTAGAGGTACTTGGTGAAATCCACGGGTGTCCGTAGTTGTACATGGCGGATCCACGCTCGGTGACTGTTGGCCTTGGAGTTAACCACAACAGGGGTGCGAAGCAGGGACTTGGCGGTCTTGGGGTCCCTCGATCGAGGAAATTGGCAACAACAAAAGGGGCAGCAAGGTCTGGACGACGTCGGAAGGCGCGATGGTGGCGGCAGGCCAGCTCAATCCGGATGGATCCGGGCGTGAAGGTGGCGGGGAGGCAACCGGCGAGACTGAAGAAGCTCCTGTGCCTCACGAGGAGCATGCCTCCTAGTGGCTTGCGGGGCGCACGATGCAGGAGGAGAAAGGGCGAGGCCGTAGCACTGACGGAAGGGGCGCGACGGCGCGAGGAACGCAGGGGCCGCGGGCGAGCTCGCTTGGGGAGCTCCTCGGGCGCATCTGGTCGGAGTCGAAGCCGACGAGGCGAGGGGCGACACAAAGCATGGCGGCACGGCGGCCGGACTTGGCGCAGGGGGAAGGATGGTGGCCCCTCTGCTGGGCTGCTCGACGGCGGAGGGAGCCCCGGTGTGGAGGTGGAGGCGCGAGGGGGAGAGCTCGGTAGCAGGGCCAGCAGCGGCAGCCACGGGAGGCCAAGGCCGGCGGAGTTGCAGGCGTCGAGGCAGGGCGACGGGAGGAGGAGGCAACGCGAGGAGAGGAGGGGGATCGAGGGCTACGCGCAGAGGGAGATGGGGTTGGGCGCGAGGAGAGGGAGAGATGGGGATCGGGCTCCTGGGGTTGCCGCGCTGGAGGGAGTCGCGGGAGAGGAGAAGGGATCGGGGAGAGAGCGCTGCGGGCTGGATCGGTTGGGGGCTAGGGTTAGAAGGGTTAGGTGGGCTGACTGGGCCGACTAGGCTTTAGGAGGTTAGGAAGGCTGACCTGGTCACTGGGCCAAAATTAGGCTGCTGGGCTCTCTTCTCTCGTTAATGAAAAATAAAACAGAACAGAGAAAAGAAAGAAAAGAAAGAGAGGTTAGGGGAAAGATTTGCGCATGGGGATAATTTTCCCGGACTCGCAAAAATGAGCTCGATCCAGGAAAAATAGAAAGGCCAAGATTGCAAGATTTAAATTCAAACTCATTTGAATTTAATTCAAATGGGTTTGAACTAGGACTTGATAAAAGGAAGGTCCAAAAATGTTCGGATTTTTGGTGGAGCTCCAGAAAATGATGAAAGAAATATTGGCAAGGTTAGAGAGCCAAAACTTGAAGAAGAAAAGGCCAAGGGATTTAATATGTAAGTGGGTTCATGGGTGATTCCAAAACAATGGAATATTTTATAGTATCTCCCTAAATATCGGGAGGGTATGTTTTAAAGGGAACCCACCATGTGAGTTTCCTCAATTTAAATGGACCGAAGATCCATACGATTTATTTAGATGAGTTTTAAAAATTAAATGGCATGATGACATGATGACATGATGCAATGCAAAAATAAAAGAGCAAGCACAAAAGAAACACATGGCAAAACTCGGAATAGCTGGAAGTCTTCTGAAGCGTCGGTCTCGGGGCGTCACAACACTCCACCACTACAAGAGGATCTCGTCCCGAGATCTAGGATGGCACCGGAGAGAAACGGAAGAGGAAGAGAAGAGGTAAAACTAAGTTGCTTCTTTGACGAACGAGTGAAACCACGAACCTTGAGAGGTTGAAAAGTTGAAAGAGATAACACAATGGAGTTGAACACAATTGAGAGCAGTGTTGTAGAAAATAGAAACAAGGAACACCATTTGAACCTTGGAGGTTGCAAAGCTATGAATGACGAGTACAATGGACAAGAAGGGATTGGAACCACTCTGGTTGAAACGAGATAAACAAGGAACAAGGAAGAACAAATTTGGACAACACTCCGGTAGAAAAGAGATGCAAGACTTGATACGATGAAAAAGAACTTGAAGAGGTGACGCAACACTTCGGTTAAATGGATAAGCAAGAAAAAAACATGATCTTGACAAAACAAGATGATGGGTCAACGAGAGCAACCTCAGAAAGCCTCCGAAAGAAAGAATAGAAGATAGATCATTGGAATAACATAATGGAGAAGGAAATGCCAACTTCTGCCACAAATGAGCTTGGAAAGCAGCCTTCCAAGAAGGTTATAACGGAGTTGTTGGAAACCAACAACGAAACGAATAAGCTTGTAGTGGGCTTATGGAAAACATCTCAAAATTATGAGGTGACAACCGGCCACTAACGGAAACAATTGCTTGCTTGAGATCAACGAAGAGATGAAAACTGCTTTCGCTGAGAGGATAGGAGAAAACTTGGATCATTGATAAGCACCACAATACAACATTCCTTAGGGAAGGCTTTAGGTGAAATCTATACCAAGATAACTCCAACGAAGAGATTGATGGATTTAAAATACCTCATTCTTGACAACAATATGAATCATGAAACATGAAGGAAATTGTCAAGAGTGACATAACACCACCTCAAAAGATAAGGTAGAAAGAATTGCACTTCGAAATGCACGATAAAGAATGCTTGAACTCCTCACAAAAAAACATGTGTTGAGCACAATGTTTATTTTAGAGTATAGCTTGGTGGGTCATAACTTCGAGAGAAATCTTGAAGAACAATTGAAGAATGAAAGGAATCCTTGACGAACCACCATGTTGAGCCTCCATGAAGAACTCCGGTAATAAAAGGATGATAGAAAGAAAGGGAAGTTGAAAACACAAAGTGAAGCCTTGCGATGATTTAGAAGGAGCTTCGTGACGATATAACCGAGAAAACTTGGAACTCCAAAAAAGAAAAGATGAAGCATCTCGAACCGAGAATTACTTCATCATGAACAATCTCCAAAAGAAGAGAAATGAATCACCTCGCGGAAATAAGAATAAGATTTATTGTATGCTTATCCTTCATCAAATTAAATAGATGACAAGCAATGGATTTTGCATACTACTTATTCTCGTAGAAAGGATTAAGAGAGATACAACGCAAAACTTGAGAAAGTCTTCAACAACCACCGGTAGGATTGAAACAACCGAAGAACAAATGAATTGCTACGATAACGAAGGAAGAGAAATCTTGAACGAACCACCGTAAGAATTGAAAATGAAAGTAGCAAAGGCACAAATCACCGGGAAGAATTGGAAAACAAATGAAGATACTTGAGGGGATTTAGATACATGAGAACGAAGAGATCGTGAGCTGACTAGAGTAAAGTTGAACGAATTGAGAATGGAAACACGAATCTTCGAAGATATCTTCGGCACTTCGGATAAGAATAGAGAGAGGTGAATGATTAAGAGGTACACCGGCATACGAAAACACTTGAAACAGGGAAGGGAATATGATCAACACCGAAAACTTGAGTTAAATCCACCGAAAAAGAAAAGAGACGAAGAATAATAAACTTGAAGCTCTGTTAGTATCTTCTTGAGAATCACCGGATAAGAACATTGAAAGAAACGAATGAAGAGACTTCTCACAAATAAAAGGGATACATGATCAAGAAATCTGAGTCCTTGAAGAAAAAGGGTGGGAGGGCGGGAAAACAAAGACAATTTGGGATGAACGAAACAAACATCATTGAGAAAACTTAGAAATGATCTTGCGGATGGGGAGAATGATGGGATTATCTCGAAGAGAAGCGTGCCGGTTGGAAAAGAATTGACATGACAATCTTGAGGATCAAGAAGGATTAGTATTCACATAGCAATATGAGAACACCATTTATGAAAGGTATGGATTCAACATTTGACTTCGAAGCAACTCGAATACCACAAATGAAACAAAACCAAGGATTGGCTTGCAGAATAAGCCGGAACAAACATATGATAGAGATTTCGTCCGAAGTTTTCATGGTGGGGCCCACACGGGCTCGAGTGTACATCACCATTATGTACAAGGCAGTGCACATGACATACGAAGTGTCCCCGAACCAGCATAGCCAAGGGTTCTTTAAGACACAACGAGACCACTGTAAAAACGACCGTGGAAAGGCGGACCACTAGACGTCGAACCCCAATCTCATATCATGCATCTGTCGAAAAGATATTCTAGGAGATACTTGAATTCCCACCTATAAAACTCCCGAAACTTTCTGGTTATGCAATCTGGTGTTGGTGATACAGGGGAAGCAATATATATCTCACCCAAAACTAGCAATAGCTACATCCAAGCTGTATCCATCCGTCAACACATAACCAAGAAACCTTCAGAAATCGTGTACCTCAACCTTCAAAAAGCATCCGTTATACGAGTTTTGGCAATACTCCCGAACTCCCCAGTACTGGGTGACGTCGAGGTTATCTCACCAACAACTGCATAAAAGAGATTTTCGATGTTGGCAAAACTCAGGTATTCCAGAACTGCAACGATAAAATTATGACGACAACATCTCGGAGATCAACTCCCCGGGTGAATGCCACATAATAGACAGGAGGCACCAAGAACAATGTTCTCGTCACAAATCCATCGGAACGATTCCAAGATACCCGCGTGATCCTAAAAAAAATTTAGTGAAATTTGAGGAGAGGAAAGTCAAAACATCTACGTCAGGAGACCTCACCAGAGCGACGAAGGGACTGAGGAGTAAAAAGAATCCTACTCTCCGATATATATAATCCTAAGACTCAAAACATTTTTTTCTAGACTCAACAACGCCAGCAAACAATCAAGCAGGGGGCTCCTAAGTCGGGGATGGCTCTGATTACCAACTTGTAACACCCACGATGCGGCTATATCTCCCACGTGTCGAAGCACGACTTAGAGGCATAACCGCATTGTGGTTTTGTCGCAAGAAGGGTCATCTTCACACAATCCCATGTAATGAACAAGACTGGGATAAAGAGTTGGCTTACAATCGCCACTTCACAGAATGAACATTTAATTCATACATCATTCAGAGTACACACATATATAGTCCGACTACGGACGAAGCCAAAAGAAAAGAAGATAACCCGACTGCTAGATCCTCGATCGTCCCAACTGGGCTCCACTACTGATCAACAAGAAACAAAACATAGCAACAACTAAGATCTTCGTTGAGCTCCCATCTGAGCTCGGTTGCATCATCTGCACTGGTATCATCGGCACCTGCAACTGTTGTGATAGTATCTGGTGAGTCACGAGGACTCAGCAATCTCAAAACCCGCGAGATCAAGACTATTTAAGCTTATGGGAAAGGAAGGGGTAAAGTGGGGAGGTTGCAGCAGCGACTAAGCATATATGGTGGCTAACATACGCAAATAAGAGCGAGAAGAGAAGCAATGGAACGGTCGTGAACTAGCAATGATCAAGAAGTGATCCTGAACTCCTACTTACGTCAAACATAACCCAAAACCATGTTCACTTCCCAGACTCCGCCGAGAAGAGACCATCACGGCTACACACGCTGTTGATGTATTTTAAAGAGGTCAAGTGTCAAGTTATCTACAACCGGACATTAACAAATTCCCATCTGCCTATAACCGCAGGCACGACTTTCAAAAGATTATACCTTGCAGGGGTGTCCCAACTTAGCCCATGATAAGCTCTCGCGATCGACAAAGGAATAGACCTTCTCCCAGGAAGACCCGATCAGACTCGGAATCCCGGTTTACAAGACATTTTGTCACATCCTAGTTAGCTATGCATTAGAGTGTTGCATCATGTTTACTCTTTCATCAGAAACTTGAAATGGGGATCTGTGAAACCCTCAGAATCATTTTGAAAATGACCCAAATAAAAATTTCTCCAAAAGGGTCCAAGAAAATGCTCATGTTGCTCTCTGAAAATATTGGACAGAGATAAAAAATCAAACCAATATTTTTAAGGGCTCATAGGTATTTATTTTGGGCATTTGGAATTAATGCATAAATATTTGCATTGGAAATATATTAATTATATAATTTAATATATGTCCAAATATTATGCCAACTATAAAGGAGCTCTGGAATAATATATCTAGCTCCTGCAAAAATTGGCATAAGCTAAATAAATGATTTGATATTTTATTTAAATCAAAACAAATGTCAGAAATTAGAAAACAAAAATAATACCTGTGCTCCCCCCCCCTGTGCTCCCCCCCCTGTGCGGCCAGCCAGCTGGCCGGCCCAGCAAGCCAGCCCAGCCCACCTCCCTCCTCTGTCGTCTTCGTCCTCGACAGAGGGAGGGGAGTGTGGCCGGCGCGCGCGCGCGCCACCGCGCCACGCCACCTCTCTCCTTGCCTGC
>NC_041393.1:256393664-256403692 GCF_002162155.2 Triticum dicoccoides
CGTTCGCCACAGCAGCCGTCTCCGGCCACCCCTCGCTCCCCCGACTAGCTCAGAAGCTCCGCCACGACCCCCTCTTCCTCCCCACAACTCCACGGGCCTCCAGAAGCCCTGCATCGCCGCCACGTCGCCGTTCCCCTCTTCGGGTTCTGACCATCATCGCCGTCGAATTCGCCGTCTCCAGCGCGTCCCCGAGCCCGCTTCGACGCCCACTGCAACCGCGGTGAGCCCCTGGGTCGTTTCCCCCTTCTCCCCTGGTCTCTTTCGACCTCTAGGCCGTAGCCCCGTCTTGGCCGAGAACTCCACGCCGCCGGCGAAGTCGCCGTCGTGGCCACGGTCACCGTAGCACCCAACCGAGCACACTATCGTGCTCCACACCTCACTAGGAGCACGCAGCACGCACCAACGCCTCCCCAAACCCCCTGCAACGCCGATTCCGACCGCACCCGAACTCCGGCGGCCGCAGCCGAGCTCGCCGCCGTCGACTCCGGCCACCCCAGGCTCGGCCACCACCACCGTTCGACGCGCGGGAGCAAGGGCTCTCCAACGAGCCCAAGCACGGCCTCGCCCGTGCCCTGTAGCGCGATCCCGCGTCGCGCCGCCGTCTCGGGCCTCGCCGGCGTCATGTCGCCGGTGGGTTTGACCCACTTTGACCACGGCAGGAACCCCCCTGAGTCCCTGACAGGTGGGCCCAGCCCTGTAGCTAATTAGGATTAGCGCTAACCACTGTTAGTTAACCCTCTGACACTGACCAGTGGGCCCCAGCGCCACTAATCCTTAATTAGGATTAATTTAATTCTGTTAAACCCCCCTGTCACTGACGTGTGGACCCCACATGTCAGGTTTGACCCCAGCCAGCCACAGTTGACCACTGACGTCATGCTGACGTCATGCTGGCGCAATAATTATAATTTCTGGATTTAATTTAAATCGGGAAATTCCAGAATATTATTTAAACTTAAAAAAATCATAACTTTTATTCTGTAACTCCAAATTGGACAAATTATATATGAAAAATGATCAGAAAAATCCAATCTATCCATCTGTACTATTTTCATGCATGATCAAACAAGTTAAATTGATGTTTTAAGCAGAACAAGAAAAGGCACTTTAAAAGGCCATATTTGAATTTGAAATTTGAATCCTTGATTCAAATTTGTTCAAACCCTTCTGGTTTTAGTTGCATTAGCCCAACACACTCATTTTGCCATGTTTCATGCATGCATCATATTGCTGCACATTGTTTGGTGATGGTTGTATATCGGTGTTCTTTGCGGCAGGATCTGTCCCCGAGGAGTACCGTGATTACCCTAACGAAGAACCGTATCAGTGCATCGAACCATCAGGCAAGCAACCAACCATTTGATCATATCGATACAATCCCATGTTCTCGCTCCCGCTCTCTTTTACTGCATTAAGACAACGCGTTTCAAACTGCTGTGTGCTACGGTAGTTGAACCCATTTCCTCTGCATGACCTGTCATTGCCACAGTAACTAGATGAAACCCACTAGCATGTGTAGGAGTTGTTTGAGCCATATGTATGTGTTGTTCCTACCTTGCTATGCCTGCTATGCTTAGAGTCGTGTCAGGTCTGGTTCATCTGGGTGATGGGCTAGAGTGAAATGATTATGTCGGTAATGAGAGTGGTGTGGTGAACACAATTTGGTAAAGGTATCGATGAGAGGCCATGTAGGAGTACATGGTGGGTTGTTTCATTGAAGCCGACCTTAAGCACTGAGATCTGTATGTGTGATTTAAGAATCAGCTACTACCATGCATTGGGCCCGAAACCAATGGACCCTCTCGGCTTCTTATTCACCCTAGTTCTCCGTCCAGGAGTTGCAAGTAGTTTCTGGTGTTTGTAGCCTACTGGAGGCCGTGGACAGCGCTGACCGTAGGGGTGGGCTGTGATGCGGTAGGTACGTGGCACGGTGTACCGAATACCCGTTAGGTATCTCGGGAACCCTGTTCACATCGTTCGGGGCCGTATGGGAAACTTCGGCTGGACTCCCTGCGGATGGAACCTGGATAGGCGATAAACCTGGACTGGAGGCTTAGGTGATTAGGTAGGTCGTGGCCGACACCCACGTTGGGCTTCCGCTTGAAGGTTGCCGAGTACATGTCGTGTAAACGACGGTAAGTGGTGAGAGCGTGTATGAAGAAGTACACCCCTGCAGGGTTAACATGATCTATTCGAATAGCCGCGTCCGCGGTAAAGGACTACTTGGTTGCCTATACAGTTCATAGACAAGTAAATGGAAACTACTAAAAGCCTCAAGATAAGTGTGAGTGCCGAGGATGGCTCTTCCGTAGGAAGACGGAGGTGGATCCTCGGTAGTGTATTGAAGTGGTGAGTAGTGGACTCGTGTGCGCAAAACCATTTCAAGTTGGAGTATCGTAGGATAGCCTAGCCAAGAGTCAAGCTGGCTTGCTGCAATAACTCCACCAACCCTTCATGATAATATGCATGTATGTAGGATCTGATGTAAGTCTTGCTGAGTACCTTTGTACTCATGTTGCTATAATCTACATTTTAGAAGACGCTGCAACCCCTTCTGATGGGTTCTATGTAGACGTTGACATCAACGAGTAGGCTAAAGACCCAGGTGGTGACCCTGAGCTTGTGATGGACCACGTAGTATAACTAGGCTTTCCAAGCCTCTTTTATTTTACTAGTTGTCTGTACTCAGACAATGTACTTCTGCTGCTGGTTTGTATGACTGTATGACTTGTATGTTGGGTCGTGAGACCCGTACCTTTGTGTATGTTATGTATGGCTCCCTGAGCCTTAAATAAAGTACTTGTGTCGTAGAGTCATGTTGTGATGCTTCGTTGTATTTGCACATATCGAGCATATTGTGTGTATGATTGAAATGCTTGGTATGTGTGGGATCTGACTATCTAGTTGTTTATCTTTAGTAGCCTCTCTTACCGGGAAATGTCTCCTAGTGTTACCGCTGAGCCATGGTAGCTTGCTGCTGCTCTGGAACACTTAGGCTGGCCGGCATGTGTCCTTCTTCGTTCCTGTGTCTGTCCCTTCGGGGAAATGTCACGTTTGAGTACCGGAGTCCTGTTAGCCTGCTACAGCCCGGTTTACCGGAGTCCTGCTAGCCCAGTGCTACAGCCCGGACCCACTTGCTGATGACCGACACGTTCGAAGCTGGGTCATGGATGCCTGTCCCTGTAAGTCTGTGCCACTTTGGGTTTACGACTAGTCATGTCAGCCCGGGCTCCTTATCATATGGATGCTAGCGACACTATCATATACGTGAGCCAAAAGGCGCAAACGGTCCCGGGCAAAGGTAAGGCGACACCCGTGGGGATACCGTGCGTGAGGCCGCAAAGTGATATGAGGTGTTACCGGCTAGATCGATGTGACATCGAGTCGGGGTCCTGACAGCGTTGGCATCAGAGCCGGACTGTCTTTAGGTTCTCCAAGCCAAACTGGTCGATGTTGAGTCTAGAAATTCTTTAGTTATATGTAGGGGAATTGCTTGTGGGTTGGAACGTAAGGCTCTTTTTACTCCTTTATCTTATGACATTCTGATCTGAGTCAGTCCATTCTTCCACCGGGGGTTAAGGAATTAGGATCTATACTCTCTATCAGGATCACGTGTTACTAATCAGTAGTACCTTATAAGTTTGATGGAGACAAGCCTAGTTCAGTTTTACTACCACATTATGTTGTTAGAATGGATTCAGAACTTTGATATGATGATGTTGAGTGTGTATGAAATCCTTTGTCAAATGTCTCAAAATCCTTCTTGAGCATTTACAGCTGTTATGCTGCCGAAATTTTGCTAGAAATTCTAATGCATTTGCATTATGATTGTGCTTTCAGATGGCCACTCGCGACCTCAATCAAGTGGTTCGCCTGACTTGATGCCTAGATGTACCCGGCCATACTGCCAAGTTGGTCAGGGTAATGACTGAGGCTGGATACCGCTGGTATCCCGAGTACACGGTCGAAGAGCAATTCCGAGACTTTAATCAAAGCCAGTATCTCTGCACTGTCAGGATATTTCCATCTTATCCTGGATCCACCGAGCCCCTTCACTGCTCCTATGGACTCGGGGTTACTATTGAGATGGCTGTGCAGGACGCCGCCTACTCTATGATGACCATTATGCGAGTCAGATCTGGTCTATTTCGGGACTCTGATTTCCGGTATATGCCAGGATCACTTCCGGGAGCACAAGGGTATCTCCAAGCTATCTATGTTGACCCCACTCAGGAGGATTCACGGACTCGCACCACTGCTGAGATGCGCGAGGATAAGGACCGTGAAAATCGGGCCTTGAGGTTAGAGCTCTTCAATACCCGTGCTGACCACTAGGCCACTTTGACTCGGTTCGCACCGGCGGTGCAAGCTGGATATTCGGATATGCGCGATCTCTATCCTGTGAGATCTGCTCTGCCAGACGTGATGGTTTGGCGTGATGTAGGAGGCATCACCCCACCTCGCGGTCCCCGCAGGCCACCGTCTGTTGGTCCAAGGCCTCATCCTAGCCCCTATGGTCCACAGGCTCCGCGAGATCGTCTGTTTCCGGATGATCATGTTGAGCTCCCAGGCTATGGAGGTGACTTCTACGAGGACTACTACGGATCGGTCTGAGTTAGTGGTAGTATCACTAGTTCGCACTAGCTGTGTCGTCTATCGTCCCGCGTGACTCGTGGGATATGACCTAGTTTGTACTCTTTCCGGAGGTGTAGAAAAATAATGTATAGGAGCTTGGGATGCCTCCGATGAGATGTAATCCTCTTTTCACCGTATTAGTACTTTGTTTGGTCTTGTACTAAACCCTGTATGGTGTGTATGACGATGGAATAAAAGAAGCAGTTTCTGTATCTACCATGTCATACGAATGATCATCTTGCATTCCGAGTTATTCCTTACATTATGTATCCTATGTCGGAATTTTATCATCCTGACTAAATCATTGTCTTGTTTACCTAGGATGGTCAACACGCGCACAAACCCTGCTCCTCAAGAGCAGGCCGAAGGCAGTGAAGTCAGGGATGCAAATCTGCCTCATCCTCCTTCACTAGCCGAGGTTATGATGGAAGCTGAGAGAAACAAGCGGGAGACCAACCGTTTGTTGGAGCGTATCGAACAGAACACAGCACACCATCAGAGGACTAACGTGGTGTCACTCAGTGATTTTATCAAATTACATCCACCCACGTTCCACCACTCCGTCGAGCCTCTCGACGCTGATGACTGGCTTCGCAGTATCTCTCACAAACTGCGTTCCGCGCTGGTAGCGGAGGCTGACAAGGTCACCTTTGATGCATATCATCTTGAAGGCCCCGCCAGTCTATGGTGGGAAAATTATGGAGCTATGCGCCCAGCGGGCCATGTCACTACTTGGGCTGAATTCAGTGAGGCTTTCCGTGAACATCACATTCCGGAGGGTCTCATGGACCGTAAACGTGAGGAATTCTGCAATTTCACCCAAGGCCGGCTCTCTGTGGATGTTTACAGCAGGGAGTTTGGTAACCTCGCACGATATGCAACTGAGGAAGTATCTACTGATGCCAAGAAGCAAGCAAGGTTCCGTAAGGGACTTAGTCCTGAGCTTCGCCGCGACCTCCGTCTGCATGAGTGCACATCTTTTCAGAAACTTATCAACAAAGCCATCAGTGCTGAAACTGGTCAGACTGACTATGACGCAACACGCAAGCATGGCCGTGACATGGGTTCCTCATCCGGTGCTGGTCCTCAGAAGCGCCGCGTGTGGGTGCCCAACACCGCCCTGCCACCCAGGTTCACACCGAGGCCATCTTTCCAGGCGCCTCGCCCTGTTCAACAGTCTGCACCGGCCAAGCCCTATGGGGGTCCAACTAACAATGCTCCTCCATGTACCAGTTCCGTGACTTGTTTCAAGTGTGGGGAATCTGGTCACTATATGCGTGAGTGTCCCCAGACCAACCCAAACCAGTCTGCTAAAGCTGTTGGCCGTGGCAAGCCGACAGGAAAAATATTCCACGCCAAACCGGTCACCGCTTCACGTGGCCATGTCAACTGTATCTCTGCCGAAGAAGCTCAAGAGGATCCCAACGTCGTTCTCGGTACGCTTCTTGTTAATTGCCACCCGGCATCTGTTCTTTTCGATACAGGAGCCTCTCATTCTTTTATATCCGAAAATTATGCTCGTTTGCATAACGTTGCATTCTGTGACATGCCAACCTCTATGGTAATTCAAACTCCGGGATCCAAATGGCAAACTTCTAGAGTAAGCCATGGAAATGAAATCCAAGTCGACAGACTTGTTTTCCTCGCATCTTTGATAGCCCTTAAATCTTCAGATATTAACATCATTCTAGGTATGGACTGGATGTCAGGTCATCAAGCCAAGATTGATTGCTTCTCTAGGACTATTCAACTCACCCATCCTTCGGGGAAGATAGTCAATGTCTTGACCCGAATAGCCAAGCGACAATTATATTCTCTTAACGCCAGCCCCTTGCCAGACCTTGAGGACATTCCGGTAGTCCGTGACTTCCCGGATGTCTTTCCAGAGGAATTGCCAGGTGTTCCACCTGACAGGGATGTTGAGTTCGTAATAGACCTCCTTCCAGGAACCGTTCCGATTGCTAGAAGACCTTATAAGATGGCACCACTAGAACTAGCCGAGCTTAAGAAACAACTCGATGAATCCTTGGAAAAGGGTTTCATCCGCCCTAGTTCATCTCCGTGGGCTTGCCCCGTCCTATTCGTCAAGAAGAAGGATGGTACGGACCGGATGGTTGTAGATTACCGACCTGTCAACTTGGTCACCATCAAGAACAAATATCCGCTTCCCAGGATCAACGACCTGTATGATCAGCTCGCTGGATCCTCAGTCTTCTCCAAGATGGATTTGAGGTTGGGCTACCATCAAATCAAAATCAGAAACGGGGACATTCCTAAAACGGCCTTTGTTACTCGTTATGGCTAATACGAGTACACCGTCATGTCCTTCGGTTTAACCAACGCTCCAGCCACCTTTTCTCGGTTAATGAACTCAATCTTCATGGAGTATTTGGATAAATTCGTCGTAGTTTATCTCGATGATATACTCATCTACTCCAAGAACGAGGAAGAACATGCCGAACATTTAAGGCTAGTGTAGAAGAAACTTCGAGAGCATCGCCTTTATGCCAAATTTTCTAAATGTGAATTCTGGTTGTCAGAAGTGACCTATCTAGGTCATGTAATATCTGGTAAAGGTATTGCTGTTAACCCTGAGCGAGTTCAAGCCGTCCTTAATTGGACTCCACCTGAATCGGTCAAGCAAGTTCGGAGTTTTCTGGGCTTAGCGAGCTATTGTCGTCGCTTTGTCGAGAACTTCTCCAAGGTTGCTAAACCTCTAACCGAACTCCTCAAGAAAGATAAGAAGTTCGAATGGACTCCACAATGTGAGCACAGCTTTCAGGAACTGAAAAGACGCCTGACTTCTGCTCCCGTACTGGTACCGCCAGACTTCTCCAAGGACTTTGTTATCTACTACGACGCCTCGCGACAAGGACTGGGTTGCATTCTCATGCAAGATCGACACGTAATCGCCTACGCTTCACGGCAATTGCACCCACATGAGGAGAATTATCCTACTCATGATCTAGAGCTTGCAGCCGTAGTCTATGCACTTAAGACCTGGCGACATTACCTCCTCGGTAATCGTTGCGAAATATTCACTGATCACCAAAGTCTGAAGTACATTTTCACCCAACCGGATCTGAATCTCAGGCAAAGACGTTGGGTTGAATTGATCACAGACTTCGACTTAGGAATAACCTACACCCCAGGGAAAGCCAACGTCATGGCTGATGCGCTAAGTCGTAAATCTTATTGTAACAACCTGATGTTACAACAAAGTCAACCGCTTCTCCATGAGGAATTTCGGAAGCTTAACCTTCACATTGTACCTCAAGGTTTTCTTTCCACCTTGGTGGCAAAACCTACCCTTACGGATCAAATTATCAAAGCACAGAAGGTAGATCCGGGAATCTCCCGCATCAAGAGGAACATTCAGAAAGGAATTGCGAATTGTTTCTCCATTAATGATCAAGGGGTCATATACTTCGGGGATCGACTAGTGGTTCCCAAAGTGCGCAACCTGAGGCGATTGATCCTTAAGGAAGCTCATGAATCTCCTCTCACCATTCATCCCGGTAGTACTAAGATGTATCAGGACCTACGCGAGAGGTTCTGGTGGACTAGGATGAAGAGAGAAATTGCTCAGTATATTGCTAACTGCGACGTCTGTCGTCGTGTATAAGCAGAGCACCAACGGCCTGCTGGCACCCTTCAACCCTTAGCTATTCCTGAATGGAAATGGGATAAAATTGGTATGGATTTCATTACCGGTTTTCCCAGGACCAAGAGAGGGAACAATGCTATTTTCGTCGTGGTCGATCGTCTTTTCAAAGTAGCTCATTTCTTGCCTGTTCGTGAGAGTATAACCGCTAGCCAGCTGACAGACTTATACATCTCCCGAATAGTGTCCCTCCATGGTGTTCCTTTGGAAATTAATTCGGATCGAGGAAGTCTTTTCACCTCTCGATTTTGGGAGAGTTTCCAAAATGCTATGGGAACCCGTCTCTCCTTTAGCACCGCCTTCCACCCTCAGTCGAGTGGTCAAGTGGAACGCGTCAACCAGATTCTAGAAGACATGCTTCGAGCCTCTGTTATCTCATTCGGAATGGACTGGGAGAAGTGCCTTCCATTTGCCGAATTCGCTTACAACAACAGCTATCAATCTAGCTTGGGTAAAGCCCCTTTTGAAGTTCTCTATGGACGACGGTGTCGAACACCCCTTAACTGGTCAGAGACCGGGGAAAGACAATTCTTTGGCCCGGACATGATTCAGGAAGCAGAAGAACAAGTTCGCATCGTTCGTGAAAAGTTGAAAACAGCCCAATCTCGTCAAAAGAGTCAATATGACCGAAAACATAAGGCTATGACTTTCGAGGTTGACGAGAAGGCCTATCTTCGGGTCACCCCTCTGAAGGGAACCCATCGTTTCGGTATCAAAGGCAAATTGGCTCCTCGTTACATTGGACCTTTTCGCATTCTCGCCAAACGTGGAGAAGTTGCCTACCAGTTGGAACTACCTCCGCACCTCTCCAGAGTCCACGATGTCTTCCACGTTTCTCAACTCAGGCGTTGCTTCTCGGATCCTATCCGTGAAGTGGACCACTAAACGCTTGATCTTCAAGATAATCTTACATATCAAGAGTACCCCATTCGTATCCTCGATCAGGCCGAACGTACCACCCGACGTCATAATATCAAGTTTCTCAAAGTTCAATGGTCGCACCATTCTGAGGATGAAGCAACTTGGGAAAGGGAGGATCGTCTTCGACTCGAGTATCCCGCCTTCTTCCCTGAGGAACCCAAATCTCGGGACGAGATTCTTTTGAGTGGGGGTGAGTTGTCACATCCTAGTTAGCCATGCATTAGAGTGTTGCATCATGTTTACTCTTTCATCAGAAACTTGAAATGGGGATCTGTGAAACCCTCAGAATCATTTTGAAAATGACCAAAATAAAAATTTCTCCAAAAGGGTCCAAGAAAATTCTCATGTTGCTCTCTGAAAATATTGGACAGAGATAAAAAATCAAACCAATATTTTTAAGAGCTCATAGGTATTTATTTTGGGCATTTGGAATTAATGCATAAATATTTGCATTGGAAATATATTAATTATATAATTTAATATATGTCCAAATATTATGCCAACTATAAAGGAGCTCTGGAATAATATATCTAGCTCCTGCAAAAATTGGCATAAGCTAAATAAATGATTTGATATTTTATTTAAATCAAAACAAATGTCAGAAATTAGAAAACAAAAATAAAATAAAAGGGAGAAGCTTACCTGGGCTCCCCCCCCCCCTGTGCGGCCAGCCAGCTGGCCGGCCCAGCAAGCCAGCCCAGCCCACCTCCCTCCTCTGTCGTCTTCGTCCTCGACAGAGGGAGGGGAGTGTGGCCGGCGCGCGCGCGCGCCACCGCGCCACGCCACCTCTCTCCCTGCCTGCCTGCCC
>NC_041393.1:256404297-256421296 GCF_002162155.2 Triticum dicoccoides
CTCCCTCGCTCTCTCTCTCTCACACGGCCGAACACCACCGTCGCCGCCGTTCGCCACAGCAGCCGTCTCCGGCCACCCCTCGCTCCCCCGACTAGCTCAGAAGCTCCGCCACGACCCCCTCTTCCTCCCCACCACTCCACGGGCCTCCGGAAGCCCTGCATCGCCGCCACGTCGCCGTTCCCCTCTTCGGGTTCCGACCATCATCGCCGTCGAATTCGCCGTCTCCAGCGCGTCCCCGAGCCCTCTTCGACGCCCACTGCAACCGCGGTGAGCCCCCGGGTCGTTTCCCCCTTCTCCCCTGGTCTCTTTCGACCTCTAGGCCGTAACCCCGTCTTGGCCAAGAACTCCACGCCGCCGGCGAAGTGGCCGTCGTGGCCACGGTCACCGTAGCACCCAACCGAGCACACTATCGTGCTCCACACCTCACTAGGAGCACGCAACACGCACCAACGCCTCCCCAAACCCCCTGCAACGCCGATTCCGACCGCACCCGAACTCCGGCGGCCGCAGCCGAGCTCGCCGCCGTCGACTCCGGCCACCCCAGGCTTGGCCACCACCACCGTTCGACGCGCGGGAGCAAGGGCTCTCCAACGAGCCCAAGCACGGCCTCGCCCGTGCCCTGTAGCGCGATCCCGCGTCGCGCCGCCGTCTCGGGCCTCGCCGGCGTCATGTCGCCGGTGGGTTTGACCCACTTTGACCACGGCAGGAACCCCCCTGAGTCCCTGACAGGTGGGCCCAGCCCTGTAGCTAATTAGGATTAGCGCTAACCACTGTTAGTTAACCCTCTGACACTGACCAGTGGGCCCCAGCGCCACTAATCCCTAATTAGGATTAATTTAATTCTGTTAAACCCCCCTGTCACTGACGTGTGGACCCCACACGTCAGGTTTGACCCCAGCCAGCCACAGTTGACCACTGACGTCATGCTGACGTCATGCTGGCGCAATAATTATAATTTCTGGATTTAATTTAAATCAGGAAATTCCAGAATATTATTTAAACTTCAAAAAATCATAACTTTTATTCTGTAACTCCAAATTGGACAAATTATATATGAAAAATGATCAGAAAAATCCAATCTATCCATCTGTACTATTTTCATGCATGATCAAACAAGTTAAATTGATGTTTTAAGCAGAACAAGAAAAGGCACTTTAAAAGGCCATATTTGAATTTGAAATTTGAATCCTTGATTCAAATTTGTTCAAACCCTTCTGGTTTTAGTTGCATTAGCCCAACACACTCATTTTGCCATGTTTCATGCATGCATCATATTGTTGCACATTGTTTTGTGATGGTTGTATATCGGTGTTCTTTGCGGCAGGATCTGTCCCCGAGGAGTACCGTGATTACCCTAACGAAGAACCGTATCAGTGCATCGAACCATCAGGCAAGCAACCAACCATTTGATCATATCGATACAATCCCATGTTCTCGCTCCTGCTCTCTTTTACTGCATTAAGACAACGCGTTTCAAACTGCTGTGTGCTATGGTAGTTGAACCCATTTCCTCTGCATGACCTGTCATTGCCACAGTAACTAGATGAAACCCACTAGCATGTGTAGGAGTTGTTTGAGCCATATGTATGTGTTGTTCCTACCTTGCTATGCCTGCTATGCTTAGAGTCGTGTCAGGTCTGGTTCATCTGGGTGATGGGCTAGAGTGAAATGATTATGTCGGTAATGAGAGTGGTGTGGTGAACACGATTTGGTAAAGGTATCGATGAGAGGCCATGTAGGAGTACATGGTGGGTTGTTTCATTGAAGCCGACCTTAAGCACTGAGATCTGTATGTGTGATTTAAGATACAGTTACTACCATGCATTGGGCCCTGAAATATGACCCCGCTCGACTTCTTATTCACCCTAGCTCTCTGTCCAGGAGTTGCAAGTAGTTTCTGGTGTTTGTAGCCTACTGGAGGCCGTGGACAGCGCTGACCATAGGGGTGGGCTGTGATGCGGTAGGTACGTGGCACGGTGTACCGAATACCCGTTAGGTATCTCGGGAACCCTGTTCACATCGTTCGGGGCCGTATGGGAAACCTCGGCCGGACTCCCTGCGGATGGAACCTGAATAGGCGATAAACCTGGACTAGAGGCTTAAGTGTTTAGGTAGGTCGTGGTCTACACCCACGTCGGCTTTCGCTTGAAGTCTGCCGAGCACATGTCGTGTGCAGACGCTAAGTGGTGGAAACATGTATGAAGAAGTACACCCCTGCAGGGTTATCATAATCTATTCGAATAGCCGCGTCCGCGGTAAAGGACTACTTGGTTGCCTATACAGTTCATAGACAAGTGAATGGAAACTGCTAAAAGCCTCAAGATAAGTGTGAGTGCCGAGGATGGCTCTTCCGTAGGAAGACGGAGGTGGATCCTCGGTAGTGTATTGAAGTCGTGAGTAGTGGACTCGTGTGCGCAAAACCATTTCAAGTTGGAGTATCGTAGGATAGTTTAGCCAAGAGTCAAAGCTGGCTTGCTGCAATAACTCCACCAACCCTTCTTGATAACATGCATGTATATAGGATCTGATGTAAGTCTTGTTGAGTACCTTTGTACTCATGTTGCTATAATCTACATTTTTACAGAAGACGCTGCAACCCCTTCTGATGGGTTCTATGTAGACGTTGACATCAACGAGTAGGCTAAAGACCCAGGTGGTGACCCTGAGCTTGTGAAGGACCACGTAGTATAGCTAGGCTTTCCAAGCCTCTTTTATTTTACTAGTTGTCTGTACTCAGACAAGTTACTTCCACTGCTGGTTTGTATGACTGTATGACTTGTATGTTGGGTCGTGAGACCCGTACCTTTGTGTATGTTATGTATGGCTCCCTGAGCCTTAAATAAAGTACTTGTGTCGTAGAGTCATGTTGTGATGCTTCGTTGTATTTGCACATATCGAGCATATTGTGTGTATGATTGAAATGCTTGGTATGTGTGGGATCTGACTATCTAGTTGTTTATCTTCAGTAGCCTCTCTTACCGGGAAATGTCTCCTAGTGTTACCGCTGAGCCATGGTAGCTTGCTACTGCTCTGGAACACTTAGGCTGGCCGGCATGTGTCCTTCTTCGTTCCTGTGTCTGTCCCTTCGGGGAAATGTCACGCTTTGAGTACCGGAGTCCTGTTAGCCCGCTACAGCCCGGTTTACCGGAGTCCTGCTAGCCCAGTGCTACAGCCTGGACCCACTTGCTGATGACCGACACGTTCGAAGCTGGGTCATGGATGCCTGTCCCTGTAAGTCTGTGCCACTTTGGGTTTACGACTAGTCATGTCAGCCCGGGCTCTTTATCATATGGATGCTAGCGACACTTTCATATACGCGAGCCAAAAGGCGCAAACGGTCCCGGGAAAAGGTAAGACGACACCCGTGGGGATACCGTGCGTGAGGCCGCAAAGTGATATGAGGTGTTACCAGCTAGATCGATGTGACATCGAGTCGGGGTCCTGACAGCGTTGGTAGCTTTAGTTGCATTAGCCCAACACACTCATATTGCCATGTTTCATGCATGCATCATATTGTTGCACATTGTTTGGTGATGCCTGTGTATCGTTATCCTTTACGACAGGATCTGTCCCCGAGGAGTACCGTGACTACCCTAACGAAGAACCGTATCCGTGCATCGAACCATCAGGCAAGCAACCAACCATTTGATCATATCGATACAATCCCATGTTCTCGCTCCTGCTCTCTTTTACTGCATTAAGACAACGCGATTCAAACTGCTGTATGCTACGGTAGTTGAACCCATTTCCTCTGCATGACCTGTCATTGCCACAGTAACTAGATGAAACCCACTAGCATGTGTAGGAGTTGATTGAGCCATATGTATGTGTTGTTCCTACCTTGCTATGCCTGCTATGCTTAGAGTCGTGTCAGGTCTGGTTCATCTGGGTGATGGGCTAGAGTGAAATGATTATGTCGGTAATGAGAGTGGTGTGGTGAACACAATTTGGTAAAGGTATCGATGAGAGGCCATGTAGGAGTACATGGTGGGTTGTTTCATTGAAGCCGACCTTAAGCACTGAGATCTGTATGTGTGATTTAAGAATCAGCTACTACCATGCATTGGGCCCGAAACCAATGGACCCTCTCGGCTTCTTATTCACCCTAGTTCTCCGTCCAGGAGTTGCAAGTAGTTTCTGGTGTTTGTAGCCTACTGGAGGCCGTGGACAGCGCTGACCGTAGGGGTGGGCTGTGATGCGGTAGGTACGTGGCACGGTGTACCGAATACCCGTTAGGTATCTCGGGAACCCTGTTCACATCGTTCGGGGCCGTATGGGAAACTTCGGCTGGACTCCCTGCGGATGGAACCTGGATAGGCGATAAACCTGGACTGGAGGCTTAGGTGATTAGGTAGGTCGTGGCCGACACCCACGTTGGGCTTCCGCTTGAAGGTTGCCGAGTACATGTCGTGTAAACGACGGTAAGTGGTGAGAGCGTGTATGAAGAAGTACACCCCTGCAGGGTTAACATGATCTATTCGAATAGCCGCGTCCGCGGTAAAGGACTACTTGGTTGCCTATACAGTTCATAGACAAGTAAATGGAAACTACTAAAAGCCTCAAGATAAGTGTGAGTGCCGAGGATGGCTCTTCCGTAGGAAGACGGAGGTGGATCCTCGGTAGTGTATTGAAGTGGTGAGTAGTGGACTCGTGTGCGCAAAACCATTTCAAGTTGGAGTATCGTAGGATAGCCTAGCCAAGAGTCAAGCTGGCTTGCTGCAATAACTCCACCAACCCTTCATGATAATATGCATGTATGTAGGATCTGATGTAAGTCTTGCTGAGTACCTTTGTACTCATGTTGCTATAATCTACATTTTTACAGAAGACGCTGCAACCCCTTCTGATGGGTTCTATGTAGACGTTGACATCAACGAGTAGGCTAAAGACCCAGGTGGTGACCCTGAGCTTGTGATGGACCACGTAGTATAACTAGGCTTTCCAAGCCTCTTTTATTTTACTAGTTGTCTGTACTCAGACAATGTACTTCTGCTGCTGGTTTGTATGACTGTATGACTTGTATGTTGGGTCGTGAGACCCGTACCTTTGTGTATGTTATGTATGGCTCCCTGAGCCTTAAATAAAGTACTTGTGTCGTAGAGTCATGTTGTGATGCTTCGTTGTATTTGCACATATCGAGCATATTGTGTGTATGATTGAAATGCTTGGTATGTGTGGGATCTGACTATCTAGTTGTTTATCTTTAGTAGCCTCTCTTACCGGGAAATGTCTCCTAGTGTTACCGCTGAGCCATGGTAGCTTGCTGCTGCTCTGGAACACTTAGGCTGGCCGGCATGTGTCCTTCTTCGTTCCTGTGTCTGTCCCTTCGGGGAAATGTCACGTTTGAGTACCGGAGTCCTGTTAGCCTGCTACAGCCCGGTTTACCGGAGTCCTGCTAGCCCAGTGCTACAGCCCGGACCCACTTGCTGATGACCGACACGTTCGAAGCTGGGTCATGGATGCCTGTCCCTGTAAGTCTGTGCCACTTTGGGTTTACGACTAGTCATGTCAGCCCGGGCTCCTTATCATATGGATGCTAGCGACACTATCATATACGTGAGCCAAAAGGCGCAAACGGTCCCGGGCAAAGGTAAGGCGACACCCGTGGGGATACCGTGCGTGAGGCCGCAAAGTGATATGAGGTGTTACCGGCTAGATCGATGTGACATCGAGTCGGGGTCCTGACACATTTCGACAATGGTAAAACAAGACCAGCAAAGCCTCCCGCTGTGCCGACAAATCCCGATAGGAGCTGCACATATCTCGTTCTTAGGGCACACCGGATTGTCCAAACTTCCGGTAGGCCAGCCTAGAGTTGCCCCTAGTGGCCACCGGCGGTTGACAGGTTGGACCAACACTCACGACGAGCACTGGGAGCACTGGCCCGGGGGGGGGGGGTAAAATAAAGATGACCCTTGAGTCTGCAGAACCCAAGGGAAAAGGGCTTAGGTAGGCAAATGGTAAAACCAAGGTTGGGCCTTGCTGGAGGAGTTTTATTCAAAGCAAACTATCAAGGGGGTCCCATAAATCACCCAACCGCGTAAGGAAGGCAAAATCCGGGAACATAACACCGGTATGACGGAAACTAGGGCGGCAAGAGTGGAACAAAACACCAGGCATAAGGCCGAGTCTTCCACCCTTTACCAAGTATATAGATGCATTAATTAAATAAGAGATATTGTGATATCCCAACATAATCCTGTCCATCATGGAGCAATCTTCAACTTCACCTGCAACTAGCAACGCTATAAGAGGGCTGAGCAAAGCGGTAACATAGCCAAGCAACGGTTTGCTAGGAAGGGTGAAAAGGTTAGAGGCTGACATGGCAATATGGGAGACATGGTAAACAAGGGATAGGCAGCGCATCATAGCGATAGAACGAAGCAACTAGCAAGCAAAGATAGAAGTGATATCGAGGGTAAAGGTCATCTTGCCTGAGATTCCGCTAGGAAGCAGAACGAGTCCATGAAGAAGACAAACGGACGTAGTCGAGCGAATCCTCACAACTCCGGAACGAAACCGAAGCTAACGAGAGAAGCAAACCGGAAAGAAGCAAACAATATGGTAAACACACAAGCATAATCATGGCATGATGCACAATCAAGTATGATGCATGTCCGGTTTAAAGAGGCATGGCATGGCAAAGTGCACAAACAATACTACAAATTAAATGGAGCTCAATATGCAACGAGTTGCATATTGATGAAACACCACATTCAAATATTTAGTTCTCTCTCGGTTATGCTAACCAACAATATTAAATGTTGTTAAACATGGCAAGAGGTGAGGCATAAGCAAACCACCTATTTAGGCAAGTTTAAATGAGGCCGGAAACAACAAATAACAATTCTGGAAAAATCCCCACATGTCATTTAGTAGTTTAATGCAACAACAATTTTAAGCATTTAAATGTTGTTAACATGATGCGGATGACATATACAAGTTTTATGCAATTTTTATGAAAAAGTTGACATGAAGATGATAAGGAGCATTTTTCGCCAGGGCGGAAGGAAAAGGGTGCCACGGCGGTGAAACGAAAAATGGTGCCACGGCAACATATCCGAAAATGATGCCACGGCAACATATCCGAAAATGATGCCACGGCAACATATCGGTTCCGGTAGCTCACGGAGATACCGGTGCAAAAGGAGGCATGCGGATGCGTGTCATGCAAGGATGGTGGGGTGATCCCGGATTCCGGGTTCCCACGGGTCGACGGCATGGAAAACGAGGAACGTGCACGA
Organism: Triticum dicoccoides; assembly: GCF_002162155.2. Classification (NCBI taxonomy): domain Eukaryota; kingdom Viridiplantae; phylum Streptophyta; class Magnoliopsida; order Poales; family Poaceae; genus Triticum; species Triticum dicoccoides. The sequence continues at coordinate 256,411,542 of NC_041393.1, forward strand.
AACAAACGGGCACGATGCAAACATATCGTACATCTCATTCAACACATGCATTCGGTCCACGGCGGTCGTTCTCGGCGGTTATACCTTCGAAGCGTGCATTCGGGGCGGAATGCGTTTCGTAGAGGGAAGTAGACGTTCTCGCGATGTAGTGGAAGTAGTCCTACACGGGTCGTAGTGGAAGTGGATGTTCTCGCGACTGAAGTTGTACACGTCGGCGGTAGTCGAACTTGACGGTCTTGACGACGGTAGTTGTACACGTTTTTCGTAGATGTCCGGGGTCGTCGGGTCGTCATGTAGCCGTACATGTTCGACGTGGTACACGGGTCGTAGACATTCGAGTCATCGGTAGAGGAAGTAGTGGTACACGGCCGTAGATGTTCGGCGTCGTTGGTAGAGGTACTTGGTGAAATCCACGGGTGTCCGTAGTTGTACATGGCGAATCCACGCTCGATGATTGTTGGCCTTGGCGTTAACCACAACAGGGGCGCGAAGCAGGGACTTGGCGGTCTTGGGGTCCCTTGATCGAGGAAATTGGCAACAACAAAAGGGGCAGCAAGGTCTGGACGACGTCGGAAGGCGCGATGGTGGCGGCAGGCCGGCTCAATCCGGATGGATCCGGGCGTGAAGGTGGCGGGGAGGCAACCAGCAAGACTGAAGAAGCTCCTGTGCCTCATGAGGAGCACGCCTCCTAGTGGCTTGCGGGGTGCACGATGTAGGAGGAGAAAGGGCGAGGCCGCGGCGCTGACGGAAGGGGCGCGACGGCGGCGAGGAACGCAGGGGCCGCGGGCGAGCTCGCTCGGGGAGCTCCTCGGGCGCATCTGGTCGGAGTCGAAGACGACGAGGCGAGGGGCGACACAAAGCATGGCGGCACGGCGGCTGGACTTTGTGCAGGGGGAAGGATGGCGCGGGGCCCCTCTGCTGGGCTGCTCGACGGTGGAGGGAGCCCCGGTGCGGAGGTGGAGGCGCGAGGAGGAGAGCTCGGCAGTGGGCCCAGCAGCGGCAGCCGCGGGAGGCCGAGGCCGGCGGAGGTGCAGGCGTCGAGGTAGGGCGACGGGAGGAGGAGGCGACGCGAAGAGAGGAGGGGGATCGAGGGCTGCACGCGGAGGGAGATGGGGTCGGGCGCGAGGAGAGGGAGAGATGGGGATCGGGCTCCTGGGGTTGCGGCGCTGGAGGGAGTCGGGAGAGAGGAGAAGGGATCAGGGAGAGAGCGCTGCGGGCTGGATCGGTTGGGGGCTAGGGTTAGAAGGGTTAGGTGGGCTGACTAGGCCGGCTAGGCTTTAGGAGGTTAGGAAGGCTGACCTGGTCATTGGGCCAAAATTAGGCTGCTGGGCTCTCTTCTCTCGCTAATGAAAAATAAAACAGAACAGAGAAAAGAAAGAAAAGAAAGAGAGGTTAGGGGAAAGATTTGCGCATGGGGATAATTTTCTCGGACTCGCAAAAATGAGCTCGATCCAGGAAAAATAGAAAGGCCAAGATTGCAAGATTTAAATTCAAACTCATTTGAATTTAATTCAAATGGGTTTGAACTAGGACTTGATAAAAGGAAGGTCCAAAAATGTTCGGATTTTTGGTGGAGCTCTGGAAAATGATGAAAGAAATATTGGCAAGGTTAGGGAGCCGAAACTTGAAGAAGAAAAGGCCAAGGGATTTAATATGTAAGTGGGTTCATGGGTGATTCCAAAACAATGGAATATTTTATAGTATCTCCCTAAATATCGGGAGGGTATGTTTTAAAGAGAACCCACCATGTGAGTTTCCTCAATTTAAATGGACCGAAGATCCATACGATTTATTTAGATGAGTTTTAAAAATTAAATGGCATGATGACATGATGACATGATGCAATGCAAAAATAAAAGAGCAAGCACAAAAGAAACACATGGCAAAACTCGGAATAGCTGGAAGTCTTCTGAAGCGTCAGTCTCGGGGCGTCACACTCTCGTACCGCCCGATCTTCTTTTTCAAGAAGCTTGCAGCGGTCGGCAGCATTCTTCAACTCCACGGCCACCTCGTCCATCTCCTTCTTGCTTCGGCAGTGAGCAGCCTGTTCGGCTTTTAGCTCTTCGGCTGCCTTTACGGCAGCCGCGTCACTCTTTCTGGCCTGCTCCTTGGCTTGGGCGAGCTCCGCCCACAGGATCTCCATGGCAGCGGCACCATCTGCGTCAAGCATACTGGTTGTAAGGCATGGGCGTCAAGCTCCCTTACTAGGTGTCCACGGGGAAATTGCATACTTGTGACTCGTCAAGTCGCCTATTGACAAGCGCGATGTCCCCATCCGCCACGTCAAGTTGTTGCTTTAGTTCGGCAAATTCATCAGTCCGGCCAGCCACCGGACCCTTCGCCACCTGCATAGGTAGGGCGACACATTATACCTGGGATTATGATGCTCGGCGCGCTGTCATTTTTGACAACACACCGAGCCTCAGGGGCTACTGTCTACACAGGGCGCATTTTATATGCGGAACTGTCAGAAGGTACATCATTTTGCGTACCTCAAAACCTGTCAGTAAACTTCTGACGGCTTCGTGCAATCCACTCTCAGCGGATGAAATCCTTTCAATCACCGTAGCCATTAATGCACGGTGATCTTCTGAGATAGACACTAGCCCGAGGAGATCCTTCAGCTCCTCCGACCGTACACCATATGGTGCCGGACTCGTCCGACGGCCTTTTTCGAAGGCCGGATGCGGAGGGATTTGAGGGGACATACGACTACCTTCCGGCCCCGCCGGACTCGGAGAAACCCTCTGTGATGACACCTCAGGGTCGCCCGCCTTGTAAGACGGTGTGGCAGGGGGAGGAGTTTCGCTCTCTGTCATCACCGGACGAAGATCCCCTGAAGATGAGCTCTGCTGAGAAGGGCTGAGATCCGAACTACAAGGTAAAATTTCGATTATCTTCATCAGAAATAGGGCAGGGATATCCTTTATTTTAAAATAAACTCCCCTTTTTACTTACGGCTCGTTGGAGGGCTGACCCCCTTGGGGCCATAATGCGGCTGAGGCATCTCTCGGCGCCGGACCCTCTGACGAAGATTTCTTCCCCCGCTTTGAGACCATGGTCTCCGGGTCTTCAGAGGCGGTCCTCTTCTTCCCTTGGATGGAGGGATTCTTGATCCCTCCTTTCCTGGCAGCCTCCTTCACGGAGGCGGTAGCTTCCTTATTCCCCCCTTCACCTTCTTCCGAAGGCGCAACCTCCAGCATCCTGGTTAACACGGGATCCGGCGTGGTCTCAGGGAGGGAGGCCGGACACCTGATTAACTTTGCTTTCGCTATCCACTCCTGTTCAAGGAATAGCTCTTTTAAAGGGCAAGTTTGTGATAAATATAGGATAGCGTGTCCGGGTACAGGGCTACTTACTTGAGTATCCGGGCGATTGCAGCTCAGACCCGCGTCCTCGGTCAAGTCCGGACACATCTCTTGTGATCCGAAGAAAAGCTTGTACATCTCCACGGGCGTCGCACCCATAAAAAGTTGGAGAGCTCGTGGTCCCTCCGGGTTAAATTCCCACAGGCGGAGGGGGCGACGTCTGCAGGGCAGGATGCGACGAATCAGCATGACCTGCGCTACTACGACCAAAGTGATCTCTCCCTCTAGGAGGTCTTGAATGCGGCCCTGCAGCAAGGGCACGTCCTTGGACGGCCCCCAGTCAAGCCCATGACGCCAGCCGTGGTGGAGGACCCGAGCGAAAGGCAGGTGGCGCCACCCATTTGGTGCACCTGGGAGCTGTGATATAAAACCACTCCCGTTGCCATAAACTGAGCTCCTCTTGAAAAGAGCCCGCGGGCCACGGAACATCAGCATTCTTGCTTATAACAGCCCCTCCGCACTCTGCCTGTTGCCCCTTGATCATCTTTGGCTCCACTTTGAAGGTCTTGAGCCACAATCCGAAGTGAGGGGTAATGTGGAGGAAGGCTTCGCACATGACAATGAACGATGAGATGTGGAGGATGGACTCCGGATCCAAGTCATGAAATTCCAACCCATAATAAAACATGAGCCCCCTCACGAAGGGGTTCGTCGGGAAGCTTAACCCCCGATGGAAGTGAGACACGAACACCACGCTTTCACCAGGCTTGGGAGTGGGAATAACTTGCCCTTGGGCAGGCAGCCTATGCGAAATTTCGCCGGTTAAATACCTGGCATCTCTTAGCTTTAGCACGTCTTCTTCTGTAATGGAGGAAGGCATCCACCGGCCTTGCAGGTCGGAGCCGGACATCATCGAAGGTCCGAAGCGCCTGAATCTGGAGCTTTGGGTGTTGGAACTCGAGGCGAGGTGCGGATTCGATTGAGATTGAAAGAAGGGAGTGGAACCTTGGTCTCTTTATAAAGAGGTTGAATACCAAGAGCCTCCCCTGATGGAGTCATGTACCTAGGGTAGGGTCACAGACCTGATCTAAGTACCCTGCCCAAGGACACCCTTAGAAGAGATCACCTTCCAGTCGACCTACGAGGGACTCACTCAACTGACTTGAAGGACTCGACCACGAAGACTCACTCGACCACCAGAAGGTCAAGAGGCACTCTGCACTGCAACGGTCTGTAATTAAGTAGACTTTATGATAGTAAAGACACTTTATGTGGGGCGTTACCAGTAACGCCCCAGACTTAATGTACCTTAAACCCTTCATTACGTGGGTTGGCTGGGGTCCTGGCGCACTCTATATAAGCCACCCCCCTCCACAGGCAGAAGGGTTCGGCACCCTGTAATCCATATACACATAATCCACTCGACCGCCTCTGGGCTCCGAGACGTAGGGCTTTTACTTCCTCCGAGAAGGGCCTGAACTCGTACATCTCTTGTGTTTACAACCTCTCCATAGCTAGGACCTTGCCTCTCCATACCTACCCCCCACTCTACTGTCAGATTTAGATCCACGACAGTTGGCGCCCACCGTGGGGCCGGTGCTTTAGCGATTTTGTGGAGAAGTTGCGATTCTTCCGAGTACTTTCATCATGGTAGCTGCTGGAGTTTTGGTCGAGGGTCGAGAGATTCGTCTCGGTGCTCTCACCTTTGTCGTCGACGACTCCGCCTGGCTCCAGGAGGCTCCACTCGACGTCGATGCGCTCCCCGTCCGCGGTGCGACGCATTTTCGCGCATGTGTCCGCGGCGTTCTGCTGCGGCAACCGTCGACCTCATATCGGTCGACTCCCCTATCGACCACCCTCCCGGTCTCCCGCCAGCGCAAGCGCTCGGGTCGGTCGAGGCTTCAGCGGTGGGTGAGACACGCGGTGGCTCGCCAGACGGCCACCACCCAAGTTGCGGCAATCGAGCCCGACGAATCTCTCTACGGCCTGTTCGATCTGTCGACTGGCTCCATAGAGACTGCATCCGAATGCGATAGCAGTGATCTAGCAGCGGAAATCCTGATGGTCGACGGGCCTCGCAGCCCCCCTGGTTTCGCCCTTGATGGTGGGGCAGGCGACGGAGGCGATCCCGCACGAGACCACGAAGAGTACCAGCCCGAGCCACTCGACTCTCTGCAAAGAGAGGAACTTCGCCGCAGGAACATGGATGCCCTGCATACTCCCATCACAGGAGAAACCCCCGAGGCTCGCGCCTTGGAGGAGGCACGTTTGGCCAATTTGGCCGAACGCGCTCGCCTGGAGAATCTTCAGCAAGCACTCGACGAGCGCGCGCGGCAACGAGTTCCCGACGCCAATCGACGTCAACTCTTCCCGCCGACTCAGGTATATCAAACCCCAATCCAGAATTTAGCAGCTGCGACCCGTATAGCAGAGTCCCTCCAGCCCTCTCAGTTGGAAGCTGGCAGAGGCTTGATGCAGATCAGGGATCTACTCCGGGCAGCAGGAGATCAGAATTCAGCCGTGTCGCAGTCGCGCAACAGAATTCACAGTCGATCCGTCGCTGCGAATACGGTTCAGTCGGCTCACAGTCCCAGATCGCCTCCGCGGCGTGAAGGGCGCGAGAATCGGCGAGACCAATATGGAGACCGACACGACCGAGATGATAGGCGTCGAGTGCCCACTTCCCCTCCGAGGGGTGGGTCTTACGCTCCTCGGCAGCAAGATGACAGACGTCAGCTCAGTGCGGGGCGAAGAGTTCCAGTCGACCCCAGAGAACCAGGCTTCGACGCGCGATCCATTATCGTGCAAGGCTTGGTCGACCGGAACAGAGCCCATCGAGGTGGACTCGACAGAGATGCGCCCACGAGCAGTCGAGTGCACGTTTCTGGTCCGGAATGTTTCAGCAGAGCTGTAAGAGCCGCAGTGATTCCTCCCAATTTCAGGTTGGCAACAGGAGTCAGCAAGTTCACCGGTGAGTCTAAGCCTGAAACTTGGCTTGAGGACTACCGAGTGGCGGTTTAGATTGGTGGTGGGAATGACGAGGTGGCCATGAAGCATTTGCCCCTCATGTTGGAAGGTTCTGCCAGAGCGTGGTTGAATCAGTGACCTCCTAGCAGCATTTACACTTGGGAAGATCTGTCCCGAGTGTTCGTCAGAATGTTTGAAGGAACTTGCAAGCGACCGGCTGGATTGACAGAGCTACAAGTCTGCGTGCAGAAGACCAATGAGACTCTCAGGGAGTATATTCAGAGATGGATCACTTTGCACCATACTGTGGAGAATGTGTCTGATCATCAGGCAATCTGCGCCTTCAAGGATGGTGTCAAGAACAGCGAATTGAGTTTGAAATTTGGTCAAACCGGAGACATGACCTTGAGTCGGATGATGGAAATTGCTACCAAGTACGCCAACGGCGAAGAAGAAGACCGACTCCGAAGCGGCAAGCACAAGCCGAGCCAGTCGGAGAAGGGAAACACCAGTCGGAAACAGAAGCGGAAGGCTGAACCGGCAGCTCCTGGAGAGGCTCTGGCCGTGACTCATGGAAAGTTTAAAGGGAAACCAAAAGGATCCTGGAACCCTAAGAAGGTAAAGGATAAAGAAGGGAACGACGTGATGGATATGCCGTGTCACATCCACACGAAGAAAGACAAAGAGGGGAATATCATTTACCCATAGCATACCACTCGCCAATGTCGACTCCTGATCCAGCAGTTTCAAGGAAAACAGTCTAAAGACAAGGAACAGGAGTCGGACAAGGCCGAAGACAAGGAGGACAGTGAGGAAGGATATCCGCATGTCAACTCCACTCTGATGATCTTTGCAGATGTGGAAAGCAAGAGTCGATTGAAAGTCATTAACCGCGAGGTGAACATGGTTACCCCAGCAAAAGCAAATTATCTGAGATGGTCCCAAACACCCATCACATTCGACCAATCTGATCACCCGACTCATATTGCCACCCCTGGGAGGCAAGCTTTGGTGGTCGATCCAGTTGTCGAAGGCACTCGACTGACAAAAGTGCTGATGGACGGTGGTAGCGGGCTGAATTTGTTGTATGCAGACACACTGAAAGGAATGGGCATTTCGATGTCCCGACTGAGCACCAGTAACATGAGCTTTCATGGAGTTATACCAAGGAAGAAAGCCGAGTCACTCGGCCAAATAGCTCTGGACGTGGTGTTTGGTGATTCGAAACATTTTCGCAAAGAGAAGTTGACATTTGAGGTCGTGGATTTTCAGAGTGCATATCATGCCATTTTGGGGAGAGCAGCTTATGCACGGTTCATGGCTCGACCATGTTACGTGTACCTCAAATTGAAGATGCCCGGCCCCAAAGGAGTGATCACTGTCACCGGTGATCGGAAAAAGGCAGAAGAGTGCTTTCAGAAGGGCTCAAAGATTGCTGATTCCTAGGTGACAGCGGTCGAGTTTGAAGAATACAAGCAAAACGCAGATCCGAGTGATTTGCTGCAATCCAAGAAACCCACCACAGAATCTGCATTTCAGTCGTCCGGTGAGACGAAGCCTGTTCACATTCACCCGACCGACCCCGATGCAACCCCGACCCACATCTCCACAACACTCGACCCGAAATTGGAAGAAGCGCTCATCCAGTTCCTCCGTGAGAACTGGGACATTTTTGCATGGAAGCCCGCTGACATGCCAGGTGTTCCCAGGGGACTGGCTGAGCATCGCCTAAGAGTCGACTCATCAGCAAAACCAGTCAAAGAGCATCTTCGGCGGTCCGCCGTCCAGAAGAGAAAAGCCATTGGTGAGGAAGTGGCTCGACTGTTGGCGGCAGGATTTATCCGAGAGATATACCACTCCGAATGGCTCGCTAATGTCGTCATGGTTCCTAAGAAGGACAAGTCGCTCCGAATGTGCATTGATTTCAAGCACATCAACCGGGCCTGCCCGAAAGATCATTTTCCTCTCCCTCGCATAGATCAAATTGTTGACTCGACCGCGAGATGCGAGAGATCGTCTTTTCTAGACGCCTACTCCGAGTACCACCAGATCCGTCTGTACGGACCCGACGAGGTAAAAACAGCTTTCATCACTCCATTCGGGTGCTTCTGCTATATCACTATGCCATTCGGCCTCAAGAATGCCGGAGCCACATTTATGCGAATGATTTAGAAGTGTCTACTCACTCAAATCAGTCGGAATGTGGAAGCGTATATGGATGATATCATCGTCAAGTCACGAAAAGGTTCTGACCTGCTCGCTGACCTCGCCGAAACATTTTCCAACCTCAGAAGGTATGATATCAAGCTCAATACATCAAAGTGCACATTCGGAGTTCCCGGTGGCAAGTTACTCGGTTTTCTCGTTTCCGAGCGAGGGATCGACGCTAATTCAGAAAAGATCGGCACTATTCTCCGAATGAAACGCCCTGTGCGAGTGCACGATGTCCAGAAGCTTACTGGATGCTTGGCCGCATTAAGTCGATTCATCTCACGACTCGGTGAAAAGGCATTGCCTCTTTACCGACTAATGAAGAAGGCAGACAAGTTCGAGTGGACTCCAGAAGCTGATGCAGCGTTTGCCGAGCTAAAAGCTCTGCTCTCCACCCAGCCGGTGCTTGCTGCTCCAATCAGCAAAGAGCCTCTGTTGCCTCTCCATAATTTTTGTCACTTTTTATTTTGTCCAATAAAATTTTCCCCTTAGTGGGTGACTTAGCCGCGAATCCGTTTCGCCTAAGTTTGTAAAAATCCTTACCGAGTGGTGAGCCAGACTCCCACTCGGAGGCTTAGCTGCGAATCCGTTCCGCCTAAGATTAAATAAAATCCTACCGAGTGGTAAGCCAGACTTCCACTCGGAGGCTTAGCTGCAGTCCAAGTACTCGCCTAAGTTATAAAATTACTACCGAGTGGTAAGCCAGACTTCCACTCGGAGGCTTAGCTCCACTCGGAGGCTTAGCTGTAGTCCAAGTACTCGCCTAAGTTATCAAAATCCTACCGAGTGGTAATCCAGACTTCCACTCGGAGGCTTAGCTGCAGTCCAAGTACTCGCCTAAGTTATCAAAATCCTACCGAGTGGTAAGCCAGACTTCCACTCGGAGGCTTAGCTGCAGTCCAAGTACTCGCCTAAGTTATAAAATTCCTACCGAGTGGTAAGCCAGACTTCCACTCGGGGGCTTAGCTGCAGCCCAGTGCTCGCCTAAGATATAAAAATCCTACCGAGTGAAGAGCAAACCTCTCACTCGGGGGCTTAGCTGCAGCCCAGTGCTCGCCTAAGATATAAAAATCCTACCGAGTGAAGAGCAAACCTCTCACTCGGGGGCTTAGCTGCATCCCAGTGCTCGCCTAAGATATAAAACTCCTACCGAGTGAAGAGCAAACCTCTCACTCGGGGGCTTAGCTGCAGCCCAGTGCTCGCCTAAGATATAAAAATCCTACCGAGTGAAGAGCAAACCTCTCACTCGGGGGCTTAGCTGCAGCCAAG
>NC_041393.1:256421817-256459358 GCF_002162155.2 Triticum dicoccoides
AAAATCCTACCGAGTGAAGAGCAAACCTCTCACTCGGGGGCTTAGCTGCAGCCCAGTGCTCGCCTAAGATATAAAAATCCTACCGAGTGAAGAGCAAACCTCTCACTCGGGGGCTTAGCTGCAGCCCAGTGCTCGCCTAAGATATAAAAATCCTACCGAGTGAAGAGCAAACCTCTCACTCGGGGGCTTAGCTGCAGCCCAGTGCTCGCCTAAGATATAAAAATCCTACCGAGTGAAGAGCAAACCCCTCACTCGGGGGCTTAGCTGCAGCCCAACGCTCACCTAAGTGGATTAAGGAATAAGTCGATTGCAGTGAGCGTCTTGCTTTGAACCTGCAAAAGACATTTCAAGCCAAAAGCAATCATATTCAAACATCAAATTCAAGTTCGGAACGATACCTAAAGGAACCGAAAGTGCTCAGGCGCTAAGCCTGTTAAAGTTTATCGGTTACAACTCCACTCGGCATACCGAGGCAAATTTAAAGCGTCGATCTTAAAAGAAGTTTTTTACCCCTCCTGTGGAGGGCTGGAAGGTGCAACAAACTCATCAAGATCAATTCCATCTGCGATCCGAGTGGCAGCAGCAATGAAAGTTTCCATAAAGGACCTGAAGTCGTGTTCCTTGGTGTTGGCCACCCGGAGGGCTGCCAGCTTGTCTTCTCGCGCATCTTTGCAGTGGACTCGGGCCAGACACAGAGCAACATCTGCACCGCACCGAGCCGAGGACTTTTTCCACTCCTGCACTCGACCAGGGACCGTGTTCAAGCGAGCCATCAGTGACTCGAGGTCGTTCTGGAGTGTCTCCCTGGGCCAGAGCGCTGAGTCGATGCGAGATGTGGCGACCTTCAGCCTTGCAAGATAGTCCACGACAGCTGCAACACGGGACTCCAGTCGGAAAACATTCATGGCAACTTCGTCGTTCACCGGAGAATTGACGGGGTCAAGGTTTGGTTCCAGCCGGCTAGTCTCTTCTTCAAAGTCTTGACAAAATTCTGCAAGGGCGATCACCGAGTCAAGGCAATGGTCGAATGGAAAAATCACAGTTGAAAATGATTGTTGAGCGTAAAGGTTTACCTTCAAGCATAAGGAACAGCTTCTTGGCAAGACCACTCAGGAAGGCCTCCAGATCATTTTTCTTCCCAAGAGCAGCTTTCAGATTGATATTTTCTTGTTCAAGCTTGGTGACTGAAGCTAACTTCTCGTCAGCAAGCTTGATCTTCTCAGCTAGTTCAAGGTCTTTTTTCTGTTGGGCCTCCTTCACCTTACCTGCAAGTTACAGCAAGATCAGATTTTGAAACAAATAAATGGAAAAAGCAGTCGTCGAGGTCTCACCAAACATACCTTTGGTCTCCTCCTTTGCCTTCGTCAGATTCTCCTGAACCAGCTTCAAATCCAGCTCGAGCTGAATGTGCTTGTTTTCCAGCTCAGTGTAGCGAGCCGCAAGGTCATAGGATCTCTGCGAAGAATCAATCGAATAAATGTCAAAGATAATTCACTTCCGAGTGGAAAAGGAAAAATCATGCGTTTCTAAGACTATAGCCGAATACAAGCATTCGACCATAGTCTCGGGGACTACACCCAGTGGGTGCACTCAGCGTGCCCCCACTAATCCTATTGAAGATAGAGTCGACCAGTCGACCTCAGAAAAAAAACAAGATGTATTCTTTAAGACTGTAATCGACTGCAAGCAGTCGACCACATTCTCGGGGACTACACCCAGTGGGTGCACTCAGCGTGCCCCCACCGGTTTGGGAAATCCATTCGCCATAGTCGAATGACGGAAAGACTGAACTTATAAAGCCTAAGGCCGACTGCCAGCAGTCGACCTTAGCCTTGGGGACTACACCCAGTGGGTGCACTCAGCGTGCCCCCACCGGTTTGCGAAATCCATTCGCCATAGTCGAATGACGGAAAGACTGAACTTATAAAGCCTAAGGCCGACTACCAGCAGTCGACCTTAGCCTTGGGGACTACACCAGCGGGTGCACTCAGCGTGCCCCCGCTAACACGGAGTTTAAATCGACACACCCAGTGGGTGATTACTATAAATTTTGGAAAGAAAAGTTTTTGATAGCATATCCTAACAGAACAAGCGGTGGTCGACTGACCTGAACATTGCTTTGAAGGGAGGAACTGGCGTCGTAAGCTGCCTCGCTCGCATCCCGGATGGTCTTCAACTGCTCCATCATGATCACTGCCTGGCGTATCGCCTCCTTCGCGGCGCCAGCTTGGTCCTCTGGGACGTGGTGCGTCGTGAAGAGGGAGGGCTGCAGAGCACTCGTCAGTGGATCAGTGAAGGACACAGTGTGTCGAGTGGTGTTCTCCTCCTCCGCGACCAGAGTCTCAGGCACGTCACATCCTGGGGCACCCTGCCGGCAGACGCTTTCCTACTCCTTCTGTGCTTCAGCGGTTCCTCATCTTCATCATCATCAGGGAGAGTGATAACAACATTGGATGGAGCTACAGAAAAGAATCAGAATTAGAGATCATGAGTCAGTCGACTAGAAACGGTGTTAAGAGTATAGTACCAGGTTTTGAGGTTGCTGCGTCCTCCATCTCATGGTCGTCAGCCCGGGCTGAGGTCTCAGAAGTAGCAGCACTGCAACTCCAAAGAATTAGTCGACTAACTCCAGCGCCAACCAGAGATAAAGTTCGCACAAAACAAGAAGACTTAAGCAGCATGATTACCCTGATATGGTGGGGATGGACACCTTCATCTTCGGCAGGAGCTTGGTCGGCTTTGACGGGGCCGCCCTGGGCTGCTTCGACGCCTTTTCAGTCGGCGCCGGAGAGGTGGTCCGAGGGCGCTTGGTCGACTGTGTAACAGTCGCAACCCCCTTGCCATGTTCAGTCGCAGGGTCATGGACAAGCTTCGACCGCCTTTCCGAGCGCGGTGGTGCGACCTCCTCCTCCTCCTCTTCTTCGTCCTCCTCATCATCATCATCATCGTCATCGTCATCATCATCATCCTCAGCGGCGTCCGAGTCCCACTCCTCCTCCTGGCTCTCGCCCCCGCTCGCTTCTCCCTCCTCAGTCGGAGCCTGGGCTCCATTGGGCATCGAGTACAGCTCAGTGAGGACCTGATAGACATCAAGACAAAGATCAGTCGACCGATCGGCAGAGAAAACAGAAATAAATGTGACAAGAACACAATGGGAAGTGGAGCAGACATACCCTGTTTGGATCACTGTGGTGGTCGAGTGGAGGAATCCTTCTAGCTCCACGAGGGTTATCCTTGTTCCCAGTAACAGCGGCCATCCACCTTTCCAGAGTGGCATCGTTGACTGCTTCTGGATTGACCCGAGTCTCATCCTCAGTCCCGCGGTACAACCACATGCAATGGCTCCGGAACTAAAGAGGCTGGATACGACGCCTAAGAAAAACCTCCAGGAGATCCATACCCGTCACTCCCTCCCGAACCAACTGAACTACACGCTCCATCAGCATCTTCACGTCAGCTTTCTCCTCTGGAATCACCTTCAGAGAGGAGGGCTTGTTCACTCGGCCCATGGTGAACTGAGGGAGTCCACTCGACTGCCCCGGCGTCGGCTGATCCTGGCAGTAGAACCAGGTCGACTGCCAGCCTCTGACTGACTCGGGAAATGTCATGGCTGGGAAGGTGCTCTTGTTCCTCACCTGGATCCCCAGACCCCCACACATTTGGACAACTTGGGTTTTTTCGTCGCCTGGGCTCGCCTTCTTCACGGTCTGAGAGCGACACGTGAATATGTGCTTGAACAAACCCCAATGCGGTCGACAACCCAGAAAACTCTCACACATGGACACAAACGCGGCAAGATAGGCGATAGAATTCGGGTTGGAGTGGTGGAGTTGCGCTCCAAAGAAGTTCAAGAAACCACGGAAGAAAACGCTCGGCGGCAAAGAAAATCCGCGGTCGACATGGGTAGCCAAAAGCACGCACTCACCCTCTTCCCGCTGGGGCTGCCACTCTTTCCCCGGAAGCCTTGCAGCTCCATGAGGGATCAGGCCCTCGTTGGCCATGTCGAGGAGATCCGTCTCCGTGATGGTCGATTGGATCCAATCTCCCTGGACCCAGCCTTTCGGCAGGCAAGATCTAGATGAAGACCCGCCGCGACTGGTGGATCTCCCCTTCGCCTTCTCCGTCGCCGACGCCTTCTTCGTGCGTTCCAGCGCCGCCGTCTTCTCCTTGACCATGGCTGCCGGCGAGACGCGCGAGGAGAAGTTGTGCGGAGGAGAGAGCGAGCGCGTTGGGCGGAGACGAAGGGAGCAGAGAGAGAATGCTGAGGCACTGCTCAAAAAACCCTCGCCGGGCGCATTTATAAGATCCCTTCCGAGTGGATGACAGGTGGGCCCGGTCGATCTAATCATATCCTGAAACAGTTGCGCGAACGTGATACGTGGCAAAAAAAGCGGCGCGGGGATCGAGGCGTCTATGCCCTGTCCCATCTGAGCGCCGCGGTCCGCCCCGCTTCGCGCGCTTCCCCAAATTTCGTATCCTGCGGAATCTGCGAACCGCAGATCGGTCTGCGAGACGCGGGATTTCCTGCGATCCGTCGCTCGGAAATCGGCGAAGTCCAAAAGATCACTCGACGAAGGAAAAGAATGGATCGAGTCGACTGAAGAAAAGTTGTTCACTATCAACAAAGAGATTTTTTGGTTCAAAACAACGCACGACCAGTATGCGAAGGCTAATCGGAAACAGCATCAACTCCTTCATCACTCAAGCCTCAATCCATTCGGGGGCTAATGATGGAGTCATGTACCTAGGGTAGGGTCACAGACCTGATCTAAGTACCCTGCCCAAGGACACCCTTAGAAGAGATCACCTTCCAGTCGACCTACGAGGGACTCACTCGACTGACTTGAAGGACTCGACCACGAAGACTCACTCGACCACCAGAAGGTCAAGAGGCACTATGCACTGCAACGGTCTATAATTAAGTAGACTTTATGATAGTAAAGACACTTTATGTGGGGCGTTACCAGTAACGCCCCGGACTTAATGTACCTTAAACCCTTCATTACATGGGTTGGCTGGGGTCCTGGCGCACTCTATATAAGCCACCCCCCTCCACAGGCAGAAGGGTTCGGCACCCTGTAATCCATATACACATAATCCACTCGACCGCCTCCGGGCTCCGAGACGTAGGGCTTTTACTTCCTCCGAGAAGGGCCTGAACTCGTACATCTCTTGTGTTTACAACCTCTCCATATCTAGGACCTTGCCTCTCCATACCTACCCCCCACTCTACTGTCAGATTTAGATCCACGACATCCCCCGTGACCGTTCGGGACTCGCCTTCGGTAGAGGAGACGTGCCAACGGGCACGGTTGGGTTTCCCACGCCCGTATTGATGAGAATCCCGGAATAAGGGGACACGATCTCTGCTTTGACAAGACGTGCCAAGGAAACCGCCTCGCTAAACGCTCTGAGGTGGAACAGTAAAAACGATTCGAATAAAGGCTTGGTCGTGGTGTGATGTCACGCCACGATATACGTCAGCAGATTGAACTTGTGTAAATATTATTCTCTCTACGGTGGTATGTGGAACTTATTTTGCAGAGCCGGACACTATCCTTGTGTTCAAAATCTTCTATGAAGTATTCGGAGGAGGAACCCGCCTTGCAATGTCGAAGACAATATGCGCGCCGGACTCGTCGTCATTGAAGCCTGGTTCAGGCGCTACTGAGGGAGTCCTGGATTAGGGGGTGTCCGGATAGCCGGACTATCACCGTTGGCCGGACTCCTGGACTATGAAGATACAAGATTGAAGACTTCGTCCCGTGTCCAGATGGGATTTTCCTTGGCGTGGAAGACAAGCTTGGCGATACGGATATGTAGATATCCTACCATTGTAACCGACTCTGTGTAACCCTAACCCTCTTCGGTGTCTATATAAACCGGAGGGTTTTAGTCTGTAGGACAAACAACAATCATACCATAGGCCAGCTTCTAGGGTTTAGCCTCTTTAATCTCGTGGTAGATCTACTCTTGTACTACCCATATCATCAATATCAATCAAGAAGGAGTAGGGTTTTACCTCCATCGAGAGGGCCCGAACCTGCGTAAAAACATCGTGTCCTTGTCTCCTGTTACCATCCGCCTAGACGCACAGTTCGGGACCCCCTACCCAAGATCCGCCGGTTTTGACACTGATAATCACCTTTAGGCGGAGGAGGACCTCCTAGAGTTTCAATAGGCAAATTGTGTTTAAGCAGAGGTTGTTGTTCAAAAAAGATTCTGTCTATTTCATTTCTTTCACGCATATGCAAATCATTTTCATGGTCTAGCAAGTATTGTTCCAAAGGATCAGTAGGAGATACAACAATAGAAGCAAGACCAATAAGTTCATCTTACTAGGCAAATCTTTCTTATGAGGTTGTCTACTAAACTTGGAAAAATTAAATTCATGAGATTCATCACCAAAGCTAACACCGACAGTTTGTTTCTCACAATCTATTTTGGCATTGACGGTGTTCAAGAAAGGTCTACCAAAAATAATGGGACAAAAGTCATCTTGTGGGGAGCTAAGAACAAGAAAATCAGTAGGATATTTTATTTTCCCACACAAGACTTCAACATCTCTAAGAATCCCAATTGGTGATATAGTATCTCTATTGGCAAGTTTAATAGTGACATCTATGCCCTCTATTTCAGCAGGTGCTATTTCATCCTTAATTTCTTTATATAAGGAAAAAGGAATAGCACTCACGCTAGCACCTAGGTCACATAACCCATGATAAGAATGATATCCTTTCTTAACTGAGACAACAGGCATGCCAACAACTGGTCTATGTTTATCCTTTTTATCAGGTTTGGCAATTCTAGAAGCTTCATCACAGAAGTAAATAACATGCCCATAAATATTATCAACTAAGAGATCTTTAACCATAGCAACACTAGGTTCAACTCTGATTTGTTCAGCTGGTTCGGTTGTTCTAACATAACTTTTGTTAATCACAGTTGAAGCTTTAGCATGTTCCTTCATCCTAACAGGGAAAGGTGGTTTTTCAATATAAGCAGTGGGAACATTGTAAATGATAGTTTCTTCTTTAGCTTTTACCGGTTCTTTAACTTCTTCTTTAATAGGTGGGTGATATTTAAACCACTTCTCCTTAGGGAGATCAACATGAGTAGCAAAAGATTCACAAAAGGAAGCTACTATCTCAGAGTCAAGTCCATATTTAGTGCTAAACTTTTGAAAAGCATTGGTATTCATAAAAGATTTAACACAATCAAACTTAGGTTCAATACTTGACTCTTTACCTTCGTCGAGTTCCCAATCTTCAGAGTTGCGTTTAATTCTTTCTAAAAGATCCCACCAGAATTCAATAGTATTCTTCATAAAAGAACCAGTATAAGAAGTATCGAGCATGGATTGCTCATTACGAGAAAGCCGAGCATAAAAATTCTGAATAATAATTTCTCTTGAGAGCTCATGATTGGGGATGAATATAACATTGACTTAAGCCCCCCCCCCCCCAAGCTAGAGTGATACTTTCTCCTTCACGAGGCCAAAAATTATATATATAATTCCGATCACGATGAACTAGATGCATAGGGTAAACTTTTGATGAAATTCCAATTTCAACCGATTCCAGTTCCAAGATCCAATATCATCGCATAGCCTATACCATGTCAACGCTTTTCCCTTCAATGGCAAAGGGAAAACCTTCTTCTTAGCGTCATCTCCTGGCAAACCTCCAAGCTTAAACAATCCAGAAATTTCATCCACATATATCAAGTGCATATCAGGATGTTCGGTC
Source organism: Triticum dicoccoides (assembly GCF_002162155.2). Taxonomy (NCBI): domain Eukaryota; kingdom Viridiplantae; phylum Streptophyta; class Magnoliopsida; order Poales; family Poaceae; genus Triticum; species Triticum dicoccoides. The sequence goes on from NC_041393.1 coordinate 256,429,566, forward strand.
CCATCTCCTGCATAAGGATTAGCTAGCAGTTGTTCTAACATACCCGAAGGAATTTCATATTCAATATTTTCAGTAGGTGCAGAAGGTTGAGGGGAAACTAATTGTGATTCCGGTCGAGGTGAAGATACCCCGAACAAACCCCTCAAAGGATTTTCTTTTTCATAGTAGCAAGTGACAATAAATTTCAGCACATAGTAATAATGTTTCCTTACCAAATTCCACTTATCTAGAGCGCTTCACTCCCCAGCAACGGCGCAAAAAAATAGCATTGATGACCCACAAGTATATGGGGTCAATTGTGGCATTTTCAATAAGTAAGAGTGTCGAACCCAATGAGGAGCAGAAGGAAATGACAAGTGGTTTTCAGCAAGGTAATGTCTGCAAGTGCTAAAATTGTAAGTAGCGGAGTAGTTTGATAGCAAGATAATTTATAACGAGCAAGTAACAATAGTAGTAACAAAAGTGTAGCAAGGTAGCCCAATCCTTTTGAGGCAAAGGACAGGCCAAAACGGTCTCTTATGATAAGCAAAGTGTTCTTGAGGGTACACGGGAATTTCATCTAGTCACTTTCATCATGTTGGCTTAATTCGTGTTTGCTACTTTGATAATTTGGTATGTGGGTGGACCGGTGCTTAGGTGATGTTCTTACTTAAACAAACCTCCTACTTATGACTAACCCTCTCGCAAGCATCCGCAACTATGAGAAAAGTATTAAGAATAAATTCTAACCATAGCATTAAACTTTTGCATCCAATCGGTCCCTTATGGAATAGCGCATAAATTGGGGTTTAAGCTTCTATCACTCTCGCAACCCACCATCTAATAACTACTCCACAATGCATTCCCTTAGGCCCAAATATGGTGAAGTGCCATGTAGTCGACGTTCACATGACACCACTAAGAGAATGACAACATACATATCATCAAAATATCGAACACATACCAAGTTCACATGATTACTTGCAACATGATTTCGCCGGTGACCTCAAGAATGAAAGTAACTACTCACAAATGATAATCATGCTCAAGATCAGAGGGGTATTAAATAGCATAATGGATCTGAACATATAATCTTCCACCAAATAAACCATATAGTAATCAACTACAAGATGTAATCAACACTACTAGTCACCCACAAGCACCAATCTCTAGTTCCGGTACAAAGATTGAACACAAGAGATGAACTAGGGTTTGAGAGGAGTTGGTGTTGTTGAAGATGTTGATGAAGATAGCCCTCCCCAAGATGGGAGAGTTGTTGGTGATGATGATGATGATGACGATGATTTCCCCCTCCGGGAGGGAAGTTCCCCCGGCGGAATCGCTCCGCCGGAGGGCAAAAGTGCTCCTGCCCAAGTTCTGCCTCGATGCAGTGGCACTTTGTCCCAAAAGTCCTCTCCTCATTTTTTTCTAGGTTAAAATGACTTATATACCAGAAGAGAGGCACCTGGGGTGGGCCGAGGAGGGAAGCACCCACCAGGGCACGCTTGGGCCTCTTGGCGCGCCCAGGTGGGTTGTGCCCACCTGGTTGCCCCCCTCTGGTACTTATTTGCTCCAATAATTCTTAAATAATCCATAAAAAATCCTCGGGAAGTTTCAGCTCATTTGGAGTTGTGAAGAATAGGTAGCTTGATGTAGCTTTTTCAAGTCCGGATTTCCAGATGCCAGAATTCTCCCCCTTTGTGAATACCTTGCATATTATGAGAGAAAAGGCATTAGAATTACTCCAAAAAGCATTATTATACAATAAAACAACATAAATAACAGTAGGAAAACATTATGCAAAATGGACGTATCAGGCTGCTGCTGCAACGCAACATCCCTTGATAGCCAACACCGCGACCACATCTCGCCGGTGGCGGGCACTACATTGAAGCTTTCGTTGCGCCCCGTGCTGCCATGGAGCATCACCCGATGGCCCCTGGTGCTGTGTGCAGCGGTCACCGATGCTATAATGAAATGAGGATGCTGCGAGTGCTGCGGGGCGTCCTTGGGTGTATGCTGCAAGGCATGGCCGCGGAGGCATCACCGGTACATCGGTGCTGCAATGCAGCACGCACGTCGGTGCGTCGAAGCCGTCAGTGTTGCATTGGAGCTCTGATGGAGTTGCAATGGAGATTCACTGGGGTCGTTAGTGCTGCGTTGGAGCTTTGCCTATGCTACATACGGTCGCTGGTGTTGTGATGCAGCAGCATCAGGGTTGTGGAGGTGATGCCATGAGGAGAGACAAGCTCAGGGGAGGTCCTCATGGATGTGTGGCGAGAGGAGGAAGATGGGCTGCGAAACCTATGATCGAACGGTCCGGTGTGCCTAATTTAGACGACTCCTGAGGGGATGATTTTTGCAAACATCATCCAGATGATTTATAGCCATGGCAAAAAAGAAAGGGCACTCATAGGCGCCGGCGCGCCGGCCCAAATTTCGGCGGTCGCATCCGGGACATCCGAGACACCCATTTTAACCGTCAGATACATGACCCTTTCGTCCCCACCACATTGTTTCCTTTTCTTTTCCCCTGCAAGTCACGGGAGCACATACAGGGGCGTGAGCGCCATGGACGGGCGACATGACCCGTAATCTTTGCCGCTCGCCGGATCATTGCTGCGCGCTGGATCACTACCGCTCGCCGCTCTCTCCGCAGCCCGAATTCGCCATCGTCACACGCCTTCCTCATCTAGTCGTCGTTCCAACCACCCCCCGCCGGATGCACCTCTGCCAAACGCCGGTTCCAGCAACTTATGCGACCCAATATAGCACGACACCGCTGCCCCTGGCTCGCCGTCGTCGTGGACCTGCACCATCGGATAGCAGCGGGAAAACACATCTCAGCATAAAAAACGACCCTGGTGGTCGGTTGCAGCAAAATCAAAAACTGGTTCCAACAGAAAAAAATGCAGTTTCAAGCAAACGACTTGAGCAACTAGTAAACCCAGTAAATGGCTTGAAGCAAAAAATTACCCTGATTCCAACAAAAGCAACCTATGCAGCTCCCATGTCGTGCTGGTCCATCGTCGGTTCCAGCAAAAATTTGCATTGTTGTAGCAAAATCAACTGATGGTTCCAGCAAAAATACCTCTCTCCCCCGCCGCCCTCTCTTGGTTGTAGCACCGCAGATTGCTGGTTGCAGCTCCCCGGAGTGCCGGTTCCAGCAAACAGCGACGTGTCGTCGCAGCTCTGGTGTAACCAGTTCCAGCTCCCCGTAGTGCTGGTAGTAGCACCACACGATGCCGGTTGTAGCAGCCCACAAAACCTGTCGAATCACCGGTGTCCCCTAGCTCGCCGTTCGAAGGGATGGTCGCCTGGGCGCAGCATCTGCGCTTCCGGCCCTTGCAGCACGCTACAGAAAAAAGAGGGCCGATGAGGTGGGAGAGAGGAAAGAGAATGGAGGAGCTCGCATTAGATAAGAAGGTCACAGTGGGAGGGGAGCTCGCCGGAGAACCAAGCCAGCGGATCAAAAAGAGAGGTGTTTCATTGACGGCTTGAGAGATGGGAACGATGGGAGAGAGAAAAAGAAAAGAACGATGAAGGAAAAGATAAGAGTGAAAGAGATAAGAACGGAAGTCAGAGAAGTGCGTGGCAGTTTGGATGTGGGTCCACACGGGATACACGTCATGCGCGACCAGCCCAAACCTTAGCCGGTCGTCTGGCTGTAAACGTTTACCAAAAAGAAAAGAAAAAAGAGCTGCATATACGGGGACTCCACCGGAGGCGCGTGTCCACCTCAAAAGCGGCGGCACCAGCCAGTCCCGCGCGATCCGGCCGTCCATCGTGATCTCGACGGGTATAAAGCAACCCACATCTTCCAATCCACCTGTCCCCCTTACCCAACGACCACTTCTCCCTTCCGGTCTCCTCGCCGCCATCACCGCCATGTCCACCGCCACCGCCGCAGCCGCCTCGAACTCCCTCTCCCCCACCACCAGCCGGCGATCATCGCCGTCTTCCAGGATCCTGATGACCCCTCGCGGATCTCTTTCTTGCAGACTACTATCCTCTTCTCCATCGCAGTCTCCTCTCGGCCCGGTCTCCACCATGGCCTCCCAGGGCGCTGCTGGCGAGGCGGCTTCCAGGAAGAAGCTTCTCATATTCGACGACGAGAAGGACCTGGCGGCGTCTCTGGCCGAGCACGCGGCGGGACTGTCGGAGAAGTTCGCCGCCGAGAGGAGCGCTTTCACAGTCGTGCTCTCCGGCGGCTCTCTAATCAAAGCTCTGAGGTTCTTGGACCTCCTCGAGAATGAACACCGCACATTTCTTGCTTGGCTCTCGCGGGATTATGGGCCGGGAAGAGGTCTAATTTTTTTTTAATTTTTTTTGGCATCACAGGAAACTGGTTGAGCCGTCGTACCTGGAGGCGGTGGACTGGAGCAGATGGTGTTTGCGCAGCCTCGTGGACTCATCGTTTGTTACTCGAGGAAATTTATTACTCGACGTGCTCGTTTGTACAGCCTTGTGGACTCATGGTGTTTGCGCAACACCTAGAACGAAGCACCTGCAGTGGTGCTACACCTCTGTTCGACATCATAAACCAGTACAAGATCACAATGACATAATTCTTAATTCAAACTTTGTACGCAAGGGAGTCATGTCTCATGGGTAACAAGATAAATATAGCAGGAGTCTAAAGAAGAGAAGAAAATACCACTATGCCCCCTTGATTCAGTTGAGCCCTTCACTTAAATCTTCAGTATTATCTTCTCGGTCACAATGGCCATCTCATGCATGGTACTTGGTGGCCACTGCACAGTGTGTCAACAAAGAAGGTTGGATATTCAGATGAAATCATAAAAAAGGAAGTAGCATGGCCTCTGATGGTGATTGAAGTGCATCCTTGCGCACAAAACTAATTCACTTCCCACATAAATCACCGTTTCCAGTAAAATTGCATTGCGTATGAACATTCAAACATCTCGTTGGAGGTGTCAAAGGAAGAGGGGTGCTCTCTGCTTACCTTTTCTACAGCCTGCATCATCTCCGTGGTCCTCCCTTCCCTCCCTCCCTCTCGGTTGGCGCAAGGAACTGGAACGGGATGGGTGGCAACAGCTTCTGTAGATCCAGATTCACACTGCCGGAGAATAACATGCATTAGGCCGCTGGGAAGCAGAAGAGGACCGGGGGCGGCGAGGCGGAGGCCAAGCTGAGCGGCTCAGGCGGCGAAGGGTCTCCCGCGGCAAAGGGTGCGACGAGCGGCCTCCGGCGGCGACCCACGGCGACCTTCGGCGAAGGGCGCGGCGGGGCGGTGAACGGGGCAGCGAATGGATGCGGGAGGAGGCGAACGGCGCGACGGGCGGCTGCCGAGGCGACGGCCGCGACGGGCGGCCTCCGGCGGCGGCTCCCGCGGCAAAGGGTGCGGCGCGCGCCGGGGCGGCGAACAACTGCGGGAGGGGCGAGAGGTCGTGCCGGGAAGTCGTGCGGGAGTGGGAGAAGTGCGTTGTTGGCAGAGTTTTTTTTAAAGGCGCGGCTGGTTTAGCAATCGATGGATTATTAGGGGCTTAATCCGTGGTTGGTAACGTTAAACATAGGAGGACTAAGAACCATTAGATCTTGATGATGGATGGATATGATTGTTTAGATCTGCCTCTCTCTTTCTTTTATAGTGGTAGTAGACTATTAGCGTTCCGCACTTGTCTCGGTTGCTCCACGATTGCTATTATCCCATCTGTCTACTCCTTCCATTTCAATGAATAAGGCGCGCATGAAATTCATTCCAATAAATAAGGTGCGTTTGCTTTTTTAAAATTCAACTTGGACATAAAAATTATACTATCGAAAACTCCCTTTCAATACAGATTCAACAGTGTGATTTTTTATCACATAATATAATCCACATTTGTTTGTTCTAATTTATGTTCAAAGTTGAAATTTAGAATGTGTGCGTGTCTTATTCATTTGAATGGAGGGACTGTATTTTTCGTTCTCAGTCGTAGGTTCAAGCTGAACTAAGATCCGCGTTCTCAGATGTAGGTTCAGGTTGAACTAAGATCCCTGTCATGCATTCCGCAACACATTCTACGACTAGATTATTAAGCATTTCATGACAGCAGTTTATTTCTAAACCAAGGCAAAAGATTTGCCTCATCTCGAACGCCTGGCATACTAATACGAGCCGCATACTTGAATACTAGTGACATATTGGAGGAAAGGAGATTATTGGAATACTAGAGGGAGTTACGCCCATAAGAACTGCTGGCTGTAAACGCGACTTGCTCTGCTCCTCCTGTGTCGTTGAGGGGAAGATCTTTTCTTTCGAAGGCATCTTTCTGAAGGAAGAGTGTCCCCTGCATTTGGATACAGTTTCTGATTGTTAGCTAGAATATATGGGTGTATTGTCATTCAAGTTCTATAGATGGTGTCTGTCTCACTATCTGTTTGAGTGCCTGAAGGCCCCTGGAGGAGTCGTTCTGTGAGTTGAGTGATTAAGAGTTGTAGGTTCTGGTTGAACTAAGATCCCTGTGATGCATTCCGTAACACATTCTACGACTAGATGATTAGGCATTTTGTGACAATGATTTAGTTTTAAACCAAGGCAAAAGATTTGCCTCATCCACTGGCTAATTAACGAAAAATCGGGCAAAAACTAACACAAACCGTTGCACGGCACACATAGAATACCTCACACAGGCCTCAACAAAGAGAGCCTCATCGAGATAGCATACTTCGTCATCGTCTCCGCATCTCCGTGGGGTGGCTTCATCACCATTCCTAATTCCCGAGCAAGCGACTACAACTTTATAGCAAATAATCATCGACCCTCACATGAAGGTTTGTGCCAGAACTTAGCTAATCGTGACAAGGACAACGCAACTCTCACTTTGACAGAGAGCTATGAAGGAGAACTATACAAGGCTCGCGCCGTCGAAGACGACCGAACATACCACTTGTTGCCCATCATCGTTGCCAACTGTGCACCGTTGCGGCAGCTCTGACTTTATATCAACAAACAAATTGAGGCAATCCCACTAGCACGATGGAGGAGAGCCGACTACCACAACCATTGTTGTGACTCTGACATCACTCACTTTTGTTTGCGGAGATTACATTATGAGGCACCTTTATGATTTTGCCACGATGGAGGAGGCAACTGCAGCTGCCATTTCTACACTTCTAGAGTACAGCAATCTGCTTCAGATCACATAACAAATCTGGCACGGTGTAAATGGCAACATTTTTAATCTAAGCATAAGTAAGGAATTTCATTAAATCTAATTAAATAGGGCAATCTCCTCTTTTTAGCTTAATGATGGTGCTAACTGTCGCGTCTTCTTTTCCACTCTTTCCCAAACATGAGCACATAATAAGAATGTAAATGCGTGAATGTGTAGTTGACATGGTTTTGGAGGACCTATATCAAGATGGTGTATGTACTAGGGGTGCGATGGAGAGACACCTAGATAGAAAGAGAGAATGTATGCGCATGAGAGAGAAGAGGGTCGGGTGAGGGACTGTAAGAGACGAAGAGGAAGTCATAGAGATGGTGCGTGTGTATGAGAGAGAGTGAGCGAGATAGATAGGGAGAGAGAGAAGGAGGGATAAAGAGTCATGATGAGAAAGTGTGTGTCTATGTGAAAATAGAGCGGGAAACCTAAAGAGAGGAGGTGTGTCAGGAGATAGTGTGGCCCGACGATACGTAGCTAGTGTGTTTGCATGAGAAAGAGAGAGAAAGAAACAAAGAGGGAGGGTCATAGTACAAATAATCCGAGAGTGGGACATACAAGATCAAAGACGATGAGGTGAGGGTTCATTCATTTATGTGCGAGAGAGAGAGAGAGAGAGAGTCTCAGAGAGAAAGTGATATGCTTGGTGTGTACAAGAGAGGGAGAGATGGAGAAGAACCCAAGGGAGACAGGTCGAGCGTTTTGTGTGAGAGAGATGATGTGTGGTGGGGGTATGGTCGAAATGGTGAGTCTCGTAGAGACAGGGAGGGATATCTCTTTATGAGGAAAGAGGGGAATTGGGTGCGTGTGTGTGCGACAAAGAAAGGTGGAGAGAGAGGAAGAAGCCCCTAAGGGAGAGATACATGTAACAAGATACTCCTACCGAACTAGAAAAAGATCAAATGTGTATCTGAGAGAGAGAAAGAGTGAGTGCGCAAAAGAGGGTGTGTGTGTAAGAGAAAGGGACAACTCATGATAAAGCAGAGATAGTGTGTGTGTGCCTTATGGAGAGATAGCATGATGCGTCTCCGAGAGAGAAAACGAGGTCTCATGAGATACACGAAGAGAGTGGGTGGCTTTGTGCAACAGAGAGGCAGACCCCTAGCACGTGGCCAAGAGAGGTTTGGTAATTAAGGGAGAGAGGTCGAGATATACATAGGGAGACAAATTGAAAGGGACCTAGGGAAGATCGAGAGAGACATAGGGAGAGAGAGGCCGAGAGAGACCTGTGGGAGAGAGATCTACAGAGACCATGGGAGAGATATCATGGGCGTGTGAGATAGCTATAGTGGGTGACTGGATGTATGTGTGTGTGTGAGAGATAGAGAGGGGGGGAAGAGAGTGCATGAGCGAGAAATGGAGATGGAGAAAGTGGGTGTCACAAGGAGAAAGAAATAGTAGGTGTGCCCAAGAGAGAAAATGGAGGCATGGATAAAGAGTGAGAGAGGGTGCGTGTGTGTGACAGATATTCAGATAGATCCCTTCGAGATCATGAGGGAACTATATGGGTGGGAGATTGAGAGAGAAAGTGTGTGTGCAAGAAAGAGACCCAAGAGAGATTGAGACAGACCTACGGGAGAGAAAGAGACAATGCGTGTGTTTGTGATGGAGAGTGCGAGATTGCCATACCTAGGAGGGAGTGTGTGTGTGTGTGTGTGTGTGTTTTTGTGATGGAGTGAGAATAGTCATATGTAGGGAGAGTCCGTGTGTGCATGTGTGTGAGAGAGAGAGGGGGGGAGAGAAAGCTGTAGGGGAACGTTGCATGGGGGGCGGAATCTACGCACACGCAAGATCTATCCATGGAGATACATAGCTACGAGAGGGGAAGAGCATATATATGCCTTGTAGATTGCTAAGAGGAAGCATTTATCAACGCGGTTAATGTAGTCGTACAACTTCACGATCCATACCGATCAAGCACCGAACGCACGGCATCTCCGCGTTCAGCACACGTTGATACGTTTCCAACGTATCTATAATGTTTTATTGTTCCATGCTATTATATTATATGTTTTGGATGTTTTAAATGCATTATTATGCTATTTTATATTATTTTGGGACTAACCTATTAACCTAGAGCCCAGTGCCAGTTTCTATTTTTTCCTTGTCTTTGAGTTTTACAGAAAAGAAATATCAAACGGAGTCCAAACGAGCTGAAAATTTACGGTGATTTTTTATGGACCAGAAGAAGCCCACGGAGCATCGGAGTTGGGCCAGAAGAGTCCCGAGGCAACCACAAGGGTATGGGGCGTGCCCCCTGGCTTGTGGGCTCCTCAGGAATCCCCCTGACTTGTTTTCGACGCCAAAAAATCTTATAAATAGGGAAACCCCCTAAAAGAAACCTAGATCGGAAGTTCCACCGCCATAAGCCTTTGTAGCCACGAAAAACCAACTGGGGGCCCGTTCCAGCACCCTGCCGGAGGGGGAAATCATCACCAGAGGCCATCTTCTTCATCCCGGCGGTCTCCATGATGAGGAGAGAGTAGTTCACCCTCGGGGCTGAGGGTATGTACTAGTAGCTATGTGTTTGATCTCTCTCTCTCTCTCTCTCTCTCATTTTCTTGATTTGACACGATCTTTATGTACCGCGAGCTTTGTTACTATAGTTGGATCTTATGGTGTTCTTCCCTCTCCACCTTATTGTCATGAATTGAGTCTTACTCTTTGAGGTTTCGTTATGTTGGATTGAGTATTGGATTTGAGAACACTTGACGTATGTCTTGCGATGGGATATTTGTGGTGACAATGGGATGTTCTATTGATTCACTTGATGTATGTTTTGGCACTTAACTCGCGGATTCCCGAGGTGACATTGGGGTAATCTATGCATAGGGGGTGATGCACATTTTCATCCTACGTTCTGCGATAGAAACTTTGGAGTGATTCTTTGTTGCACGTTGAGGGATTGTTATATGATCCAATTATGTTATCATTGTTGAGAGACTTTGCACTAGTGAAAGTATGAACCCTAGGTATTGTATTCAAGCATTGCAATACAATTTTTGCTCACTTTTGTTACTAGTTACCTTGCTGTTTTTATATTTTCCAATTACAAAAACCTATATCTACTATCCATATTACACTTGTATCACCATCTCTTCGCCGAACTAGTGCACCTATACAATTTACCATTGTATTGGATATGTCGGGGACACAAGAGACTCTTTGTTATTTGGTTGCAGGGTTGTTTGAGAGAGACCATCTTCATCCTATGACTCTCATAGATTGATAAACCTTAGGCCGTCCACTTGAGGGAAAATTGCTACTGTCCTACAAAACTCTGCACTTGGAGGCCAACAATGTCTGCAAGAATAAAGGTTGCGTTGTAGACATCAAGCTCTTTTCTGGCGCTGTTGCCGGGGAGGTGAGTGCTTGAAGGTATATCTTTAGATCTTGCAATTGAATCTTTTAGTTACTTGTTTTATCACTAGTTTAGTTTATAAAAGAAAACTACAAAAAATGGAATTTAGGTTGTCTCATATGCTTCATCTTTTTAGTGTCTTTAATGAAAATGATGGAAAGGAAAATTGTGCTCAAGTGTTAGAAGAAGAAATCAATAAAATGTTTGGCATGAATCTTTGAACGATGAGCATGATTGCAATGTTGTTAGTATGAATTCCTTGAATATCCATGATGCTAATGATATGCAAAGCCACAAGCTTGGCGCCGCTATGTTTGATGAAGTTGATATTTTTTATCCCCCAAGTTTTGATGAGCAAATTTATTATGATGATAGCACGCCTCCTATTTATGATGATTACGTTGATAAAAGTGGGTTTGGGAGAGTGTCATCTCTAGTTAATGATCCCACTAATTTGGAGGGTGTTGAATCTTATTACAATATTGATAAAAGTGGATTTGGAGAGGTCATGACTTTATTTAATGATGAATTCATTATTTCGGAAGAGGTTCCAATTGATTATGAGAACAAAGTTGCTATCTATGATGATTATTGTGATGACATGTATTCTATAAAGAATAATGATAACCATGAAACTTGTCATCATGATTTTAATGTTCACTTTGATTATGCCAATCAAGTATCTCATGATAGTTATTTTGTTGAGTTTGCTCCTCATGACCCACAAGTGTAGGGGATCTATCGTAGTCCTTTAGATAAGTAAGAGTGTCGAACCCAACGAGGAGCAGAAGGAAATGACAAGCGGTTTTCAGTAAGGTATTCTCTGCAAGCACTGAAATTGTAGGTAACAGATAGTTTTGTGATAAGATAATTTGTAACGGGTAACAAGCAATAAAAGTAAATAAGGTGCACCAAGATGGCCCAATCCTTTTTGTAGCAAAGGACAAGCCTGGAAAAGTTCTTATAATGAGAAAAGTGCTCCCGAGGACACATGGGAATTACCGTCAAGCTAGTTTTCATCACGTTCATATGATTCGCATTCGTTACTTTGATAATTTGATATGTGGGTGGACTGGTGCTTGGGTACTTCCATTTCTTGGACAAGCATCCCACTTATGATTAACCCCTATTGCAAGCATCCGCAACTACAAAAGAAGTATTAAGGTAAACCTAACCATAGCATGAAACATATGGATCCAAATCAGCCCCTTACGAAGCAACTCATAAACTAGGGTTTAAGCTTCTGTCACTCTAGCAACCCATCATCTACTTATTACTTCCCAATGCCTTCCTCTATGCCCAAATAATTGTGAAGTGTCATGTAGTCGACGTTCACATAACACCACTAGAGGAGAGACAACATACATCTCATCAAAATATCAAACGAATACCAAATTCACATGACTACTAATAGGAAGACTTCACCCATGTCCTCAGGAACAAACGTAACTACTCACAAAGCATATTGATGTTCATAATCAGAGGGGTATTAATATGCATTAAGGATCTGAACATATGATCTTCCACCGAATAAACCAACTAGCATCAACTACAAGGAGTAATCAACACTACTAGCAACCCATGGGTACCAATCTGAGGTTTTGGTACAAAGATTGGATACAAGAGATGAACTAGGGTTTGAGAGAAGATGGTGTTGGTGAAGATGTTGATGGAGATTGACCCCCTCCCAATGAGAGGATCGATGGTGATGATTTCCCCCTCCTGGAGGGAAGTTTCCCTGGCAGAACAGCTCCGCTAGAGCCCTAGATTGGTTCCGCCAAGGTTCCGCCTCGTGGCAGCGGAGTTTCGTCTCGTAAGCTTGCTTATGATTTTTTTCTTGGGTGAAAGACTTCATATAGCAGAAGATGGGCACTGGAGGGCTGCCATGAGGCCCAGAAGGCAGGGGGCGCGCCCAGGGTGGTAGGGCTCGCCCCCACCCTCGTGGGTGGTGGGTGGCCCCTCTCAGGTATTTCTTCCGCTCAATATTTTTTATTAATTCCCAAAATGACTTTCGTGGAGTTTCAGGACTTTTGGAGCTGTGCAGAATAGGTCTCTAATATTTGCTCCTTTTGCAGCCCAGAATCCCAGCTGTCAGCATTCTCCCTCCTTATGTAAACCTTGTACAATAAGAGAGAATAGCCGTAAGTATTGTGACATAATGTGTAATAACAGCCCATAATGCAATAAATATCGATATAAAAGCATGATGCAAAATGGACGTATCAACTTCCCCAAGCTTAGACCTTGCTTGTCCTGAGGCGAAAGCCGATATCGAAAAATATGCCCACATGTTTAGAGATAGAGGTTGTTGGTGTCAAAACCGGCGGATCTCGGGTAGGGGGTCCCGAACTGTGCGTCTAAGGCTAATGGTAATAGGAGGCGGGGGACACAATGTTTACCCAGGTTCGGGCCCTCTCTATGGAGGCAATACCCTACTTCCTGCTTGATTGATCTTGATGATATGAGTATTACAAGAGTTGGTCCACCACGAGATCGTAGAGGCTAAACCCTAGAAGCTAGCCTATGATTATGATTGTTGTTGTCCTACGGACTAAACCCTCCGGTTTATATAGACACCGGAGGGGGCTAGGGTTACACAGAGTCGGTTACAATGGTAGGATATCTACATATCCGTATCGCCAAGCTTGTCTTCCACGCCAAGGAAAATCCCATCCGGACACGGGACGAAGTCTTCAATCTTGTATCTTCATAGTCCAGGAGTCCGGCCAACGGTGATAGTTCGGCTATCTAGACACCCCCTAATCCAGGACTCCCTCAGTAGCCCCTGAACCAGGCTTCAATGACGATGAGTCCGGCATGCCGATTGTCTTCGGCATTGCAAGGTGGGTTCCTTCTCCGAATACTCCAAGGTAGATTTTGAACACAAGGATCGTGTCCGGCTCTGCAAAACAAATTCCACGTACCACCATAGAGATCACAATATTTCACAAATCTAATCTGCTGACAATTTTCCATAGCGTGACATCATGTCGTGACCCGGTCATTATATGAACCATTTTTCCCAGCCTGCTACTACACGCATTGCGAGGAGGTTTTATTGGCACGTCTTGTCGAAGCGGAGATTGTGTTCCCCTTATCACGGGATTCTCATCAATACGGGCATGGTTGGGATTCTCATCAATACGGGCGTGGGTAACCCAACCGTGCATGTTAGTATGACTCCTTGATTTTAGGCAAGTTCCAAACGGCCACGCGGAGGACGCTTGATATTCACCCTCTTTATAAAGAGGTCCAGACCTGTCCTTTTCTTTCCACGCCCAATCCCTCCCTTCCCCTACCTCGAGTTCCAACACCCAAGGTTCGGGTTAAGCGCTCCGGATCTTCAACCATGTCCGGATCCAACCTTCAAGGCCGGTGGATGGCCTCTTCTGTTACAAAGGAGGACATCAAGAAGCTTAGGGAGGCTAGGTATCTGACCGCCGAAATCCCCCATAGGCTACCTGCCCAAGGGCAGGTTATCCCCACTCCCGAACCCAACGAGAGTGTTGTATTTGTTTCCCACTTCCTCCAAGGGCTAGGCTTTAGTCTTGAGCCCTTCGTAAGAGGGCTCATGTACTATTACGGGCTAGATTTCCATGATCTAGCTCTAGATTCCATCCTTCACATCTCATTGTTTATCATCGTGAGGCCTTCCTCTGCATTACCCCACACTTCGGCTTATGGCTCAAGACCTTCAATGTGAAGACGAAGATGATCGGCGGATGGCATGCGGGGTGCGGAGGCGCTATAATAAGCAAAGGTGTTGACGCCCTATGGCCAAAGGGTTCCTTCCCGGAGGTGTCCGACTTATGGCAACGGGAGTGGTTCTACATCACAGCACCCCGAGGTACAAAGCGGGCAGCCGCCCCAGCCTTCCGCTCGGGCCCTCCGCCCCAACTTGCATCATGGGTCAACAAAGGGCTGGACTGGGGGCAGTTAATGACGTGCTGACATTGCAAAGCCGCATCTGAGATCTCCTCAAGAGGGATGTCAGTCTCGTCAAAATAATTCAAGTAATTCTAGTTCGTCGGGTCCTGCCATGCCAACGTCGATCTCTCCGTATGTGGGAGTTCAACCCGAAAGGACCGCGAACTGTTCAACACTTCTTCGGCGTGACACTCGAAGGGATGTATCGACTATTCTTCAGATCACGAATAAAGTGTTCGGACACCATCGAGGATGCGGGTCTGAACTGCAACCGTCCAGATACCCAAGTAAGTAACTCCGTGACCAAACATGCTGCTTTTATATTTGTCACAACATTATTTTGAAAAACTACCCTCGGCCAGGACTGGATAAGAAAGGCGGAGAGGATCAGGTGTTCGGCCCCTCTTCCCGAAGGCTCGCCGGATCCTGTACTAAACAGGATGCTGGCTCGTGCACCCTGTCAAGTGCCATCAGGAGAAGGTGAGGGGAGGAATAGAGAAGCCAAAAGCGGGCTTCATACATTACACATCCAAACCGGGGGAATTAGTGCCTTCGCGAAGGAGGGTGATCGGGCAGGTGAATCTAAATCCCCTCTCCCCACAGGAAGAAAAGGACCGCCTCTGAAGACTTGGAAATGGAGGTTTCCAAACGAGGGAAGAATCCTTCGCCAGGGGGCCCTGCCCCAGAGGGCATCCTTACCACACAACACCCGCAAGGGGGCCACCCATCAACTGAGTCGTAAGTGAACAAATGAACTTTGGTAAATATATCCTTCTTTTTCTCTGAGAATAACAACTGAGACATATGTTTTGCAGTCTGGCTCATAGCCGTTCTCAACAAAGTTTGTCTTCGGGGGATCTTCTTTTGGAGATGATGGAGAGCGAAACGCCTCCCCCTGCTTCCCCGCCTCGTGTGACGGACAACCTTGAGGTGTCATCGTGGAGGATTTCTCCTGATCCGCAAAAGCCAGAAGGTAACTCTTCGGCCGCCCGAAGTCCGGGGTTTTCGGCTCCTAAGGAGACCAACAGAAAAAGCCCGGGACTATCCAGTGTACAACCGGACACATTGATGGATCGTTTGGAGCAAGCGGCTATCTCAGAGACACATCATACCTTAATGGGTATGGTGGTTGAGAGGATCTCATCCACCAAAAGCGGGTTGAATGAAGCTTTTACGAGCCTACTAAGAGGCTTTGAGGTACGCAACGTAATATATATATTTTTGAGTGTACTGCACACGCTAGGTGTGCTCTGTATAGATAGTAGCCCCTGAGACTCTGGTTGCCGTCCAGAGGCGGCAAGCGGAGGATCATAGTCTCAGGTAATAATAGCGCTGGTTTTGTGCGCAGGCGGCTGCAGATCCGGCGACTGACCGAACTGCTGATTTTGCCGAATTGAGACGGCAGCTTGACGTGGCGGATGCGGACATCAAGCTTGTGAACAAGCGGCTTGACGTGGCATAGGGTATGTATATTCGGATGGTCAGCAAATATTAAGAGGAGCATGATGCTAGTATCTATAATATGCTTTGACTGCAGATGGAGCTGCCGCCGTGGAGACCCTTCGGGCTGAACTTGCCTGAGCCAAGGAACAAGCTAGGAGAAGCGATGAGGCCGCCCTGAAGGCAGCCGAAGAGTTAAAAGCCGAACAAGTTGCTCATCGCCAGAGCGAAGATAAAATAGCCAACATGGCTCTTGAGCTGCAAAATGCCGCCAGCCGATATGAGATCCTCGAAAGAGAAAGCCAAGTGAAAATGGCTGACCTGAAGAAGGTCTTGGAAGCAGCCAAGGAAACGCGATCTGAAATTAGAGCGGCACGAGAGGAGCTTCGTCAAGTCGGAGATATCACGGCTAGGAAGCCCTTCTTATTGCGGGCGAAGTTCGGCGATCCGAAGTATGCCTCTCTTGATCAATTGTGGAGTTCGGCAGACACATACTTGGATTAGCAAAGAGTGCTACTGATGCGACAGAGTATTTCAAAGATCAGAAAGATCATGAGGTGGAAAGATTGTTCTGGTCGCAATTCAGTAATCCAAGGCACCCGCTACTGTTGAATGAGCAAATGGCCAAGTGGGCCGAGCTCCATCGGTTGTCCGGGCTTGCCATGAAGTCTGTTGTGTATCATCTTTGGCTGAAGGAACCAAGTCTGGATAGTTATTTTGGTTTAGTGCAATGATTTCTTCATGTTGTGCCACATATCGACACTGTTAAGAGGTCGGCGTGCATAGAGGGTGCGCGGATGGCTCTTGCCCGTGTTAAGACATATTGGGCGAAGATGGAGGCCACCGCTGTTGCAACCAGGGGTCCGCCCGGGGGTCAGGACTCACGTGAGCACTATTTTGCAGAAGTTCTGGAAGGTGCCCGTTTAATATAGGCTTAGTGCTCAAAGAGTACCATGTTCCAGTGACATGTATTTTGATTGTAAAAACAATGCTTCTTTGATAATAAAGGCTATATTTATACTTTTGCCCATAAAGTATTGTAGTGCCTCCTGTGCGGCCGTTTATGTATGTATGTATATAACCTGAAAGTTTACAGTCGTCGGCTTCAGCCCCCACGCATATAATGAGGGGGTGTTCGGTAAAGTGCGTAATCACACTTGATCCAATGTCTTGGTCCGTTAAGGAGGTGATAGCGCGGAGAACGAGGCAATCAGACTATATAGCTTTAACACTTTCACTTAGCCATAGGAGTTTGACGGTGGGCTACAATATAGCCCCTGGTATGTCCGCGTTCGTCCAAATACGGTTCGCGTACCTACTTGACCGGGAAACCGGTCCTTCATTAATGCAGAGGAATCACGAAGATTCCGATGAGTCCTCGAGCGGTTGACTAGTCTCTCGCTTTATCATGATAGTCAGTTTTTGGCTTTCTCTACTGAGGTGCTCATCCAGATGAACCAGGGCACAATCATTGTAGTTCTCCCAGTGCCACCTTAGTCGATAGAGCGGAACGTAAGTTAGCAAAACATGGGAGCCGGTCAAACCCAACTATTGACCAAAGACATGATTCGGAGCTGATACATATAAGGCCAAACTCGCGACGCCGAACACTCCCGAAGGTATTCGAACTGTAAAACATATACTGGGCTGAGTACCGCCCTTGATAATGAGCCCTGAATATCCAGGTACATGCATTAATCTGGCGTGACGAAATGCTAATAACGCTAGTATCCCTCTCGGTTGTTTTAAGTGCCCAGAGGGTGTGAAGCAACAAGAGACAATAAAAAAAGGTTTACACAGGGTCTTAATCTAAAAAGAAACCTTTGAACAGGGCTGTGCTGCACGTCTGCGCCTTTGTCTCCGTTGTGCCGTATCTTGGAAGGGTGTAGCACGATGGTCATCTGTAAAAAAGAAAAAACCCAGGTGAAAGTAGCTGGTGTGACCATTCGAAAAGTTGGTTATTCCGAATGAACCATGAGAATTCAATTTATTGTATATTAGTAGGGTCGAGTCGAACTATGGACCCTTTTACATGCGGGCAGCCCCTAGCACCACATATGGGGGTATATCCATCGACCAAGCTCAGGTTTATCTCGGCTGCTACAACTAGTGGTGCGCTGGACACGTCTAGCCATGTCCGTGGTCTTGACGACCGATCATTTATTCGGGTTGGGGAGGTCGTTCAGTGGTTCGGCTGCTAGAGCCGCCACATATTCTTCTACACGCAGGGAACACTTTGTATTTGCGCTAATTGTGATGACGCCACGTGGACTGGGCATCTTAAGTTTAAGATAAGCGTAATGCGGAACTGCATTGAAGCGAGCGAAGGCCGTTCTTCCGAGTAGTGCATGGTAGCCACTTCGAAATGGAGCGATGTTGAAGATTAGTTCTTCGCTTCGGAAGTTGTCGGGCGAACCGAATACAACCTCTAGTATTAGAGAGCCCGTGCAGCGGGCCTCTATGCCTGGTATTACTCCTTTAAAGGTGGTACTTCTTAGGCTGATTCTTGACGGGTCTATCCCCATCTTGCAGACAGTGTCCCGATATATCAGATTAAGACTACTGCCGCCGTCCATGAGGACTCGGGTGAGATGGTATCTGTTAATTATTGGGTCGAGCACCAAGGCGGCCGAACCTCCATGCCGGATACTAGTCGGATGATCCCTGCAATCGAAAGTGATCAGGCAGGCCGACCATGGGTTGAATTTTGGGGCAACTGGTTCTACAACATATACGTCTCAGAGTGCGTGTTTGCGCCTCCTCTTTGGTACGTGGGTTGCGTAAACCATGTTCACTGTTTTGACCTCTGGTGGAAATTTTTTCTGTCCCCTAGTGTTCGGCTGGCGAGGCTCGTCCTCGTCTCCACTTGGCGTCTCCCTCCCTTTGTGTTCAGCATTTAGCTTGCCGTCCTGCTTGAAGACCCATCATTCTCTGTTGGTGTAATTTGCAGGTTTCTCGGGGGTGCCATGGATCTGACATAATCTGTCTAGAATTTTGTTTAAGCTGGACGGCCCATCTCTGCTGCCTTTAAATGGCTTTTTCTATTGACTGGGTCGAGAGCCCCTGAATCCGGCGTTTACCACCATGTTGTCTAGGTTGTCTTTGTTATTTCGACGCTTGTTTTTATTGCGTCGCGGCTTCCCATTGCCATCCCTGATTTCGGATGTGCCTGGGTCGCTGGTGCCGCTGCGGGCCAACCAATTGTCTTCGCCCGCGCAAAAGCGGGTCATAAGGCTTGTTAGGGCTGCCATTGTCCTCGACTTTTCATGCCCGAGGTGTCTGGCGAGCCATTCATCCCAGACACTGTGCTTGAAGGCTGCTAAGGCTTCGGCATCCGGGCAGTCGACGATTTGATTCTTCTTGGTGAGAAATATGTTCCAAAGCTTACGGGCTGACTCTCCGGGTTGTTGGATTATGTGACTTAAATCGTCTGCATCTGGAGGTCGGACATAGGTCCCTTGAAAATTAGCCCTGAAAGCATCCTCAAGTTCTTCCCAACTTCCAATTGAGTTTTCGGGGAGGCTTTTCAACGAGTGCCAAGCTGGTCCTTTCAACTTGAGGGGCAAGTATTTGATGGTGTGGAGATCGTCTCCGTGAGCCATATGGATATGAATAATAAAGTCCTCAATCCAGACTGCAGGGTCTGTCATTTCGTCGTATGCCTCTATGTTGATGGGTTTAAATCCCTCTAGAAATTAATGATCCAGCACCTCATCGGTGAAGCACAGGGGGTGTGCAGCACCCCTGTATTTGGATGTGTCATGGCATGCTGCCGACGGTTGTAGTGTTCGGTGTTGATTCCGAGCTGGTATTCGATCAGTATAGTCATTTTGGTGGCCGTGATCGTGCGCCGGAGCACGCTTCCTAGATCCATAGATGGACATGGCCATACCGGCTTTTTTGTCCAGGTGCTCACGTAAATCGTGTGCTGACTTGTGTGTGGTGTCATTAGCCGCCCTGTCGCAGCCACGGGGTGGTCGGTCCGGCACATCGGCCGTATTATTTTTCGGCGGAATGGGCTCTACAACCTCGTCGTCGAATTCGGGCAGCAACTTGCGCTTTGGGTAGCTCTTTGTGTGGCAATCGCCACCGTATTTTTCATCAGTGTCGAGCACTTTGTTCCATCTGTGGTTGAGCGTATCCTGCGCGTCCTTAAGCCTTTGCTTCTGCTTCTTCAAGCTCCTCGCGGTGGCGATAAGCCTTTTGTGGAGGTCTTTTTGTTCCAAGTGCTTTTCCGGGATGATGAGTGCATTGTTGTCCAGACTGTTCTCCTTTCTGGAGACAGGTTTATGAGTTTTATTTTCGGCATTGCTGTGATCGGACAACAGCCCCGGACTATGTTCGCCGTCCCCTGGCTCATCCTGCTCCATCGCTGGGTCCATGGGGTCGTCGTTACCTTTGGAGTCGACCGGGGTATTATTCTTTCTTGTGCCGTTATCGCTATTTTTGCTATGGCGGGATTTAGAGCGGCACCGACGCCGGTGCTTTGGTTGCTTCTCAAGAGGATTATCCTCCGTTGCATCCCTCCGTTCTTCGCCATTGTTTAATTTGGGTGTGTCCACCATGTATATATCATATGTGAGGTGGCTGTCCAGCGCCCTTTGGGCGGTGGTTCCTGTTCTTCTCCGGCATCGTCGTCCATACCGTCGATGTCTTCAGAGTCGAAATCAAGCATGTCGGTTGAGTCGTCGACAGTGGCTATTAAGTGGGTGGTGGGTGGGGAACGAATTTCTTCGTCGTCCGCTTCCCACTCAAGCCAGACATAGTTCGGCCAAGATTCTCCTGACAGGGAGAGGGATTTCAGTGAATTTAGCACATCGCCCAAGGGCGAGTGCTGAAAGATATCCGCGGAGGTAAACTCCATGATCGGTGCCTCATCAGATTTGATAGGCACGGATGCGTGCGGTTTGGAGCCTATGGTCGGAGACGAGTCCGTGGGTCCAATGTCACATACCTCATTGAAGGCGAAGTCTGTGTTCGGCTCTATTGCCGATGAGTGTAAGGCCTCCGTGGCAGGGTCTATCCACCCGTCCTCGGATGGCACGATCTGCTCGGGATCTAAGGCCAAGGCAGCTGTAGGTGCATTCTCCTGAACACCGTCCGATGGCAGATCTAAATCATGCTCATTGTGATTGTAGGGCGCACCTGTCATGGGCCCGAATCCATCGAAGATCAAGTCTCCGCGGATGTTGGCAGTGTAGTTCACGCTTCCAAACCTTACCTGATGGCCAGGGGCGTAGCTATCGATCTGCTCCAGGTGGCCAAGCGAGTTGGTCCGCCGTACGAAGCCGCCGAATATGAAGATCTGTCCGGGAAGGAAAACCTCACCCTGGATCGCATCGTTGTCGATGATTGAAGGAGCCATCAAGCCTTATGGTGACGACGCAGTGGAACTCTCAATGAGAGCACCAATGTCGGTGTCAAAACCGGCGGATCTCGGGTAGGGGGTCCTGAACTGTGCGTCCAAGGCTAATGGTAACAGGAGGCGGGGGACACAATGTTTACCCAGGTTTGGGCCCTCTCTATGGAGGTAATACCCTACTTCCTGCTTAATTGAGCTTGATGATATGAGTATTACAATAGTTGATCTACCACGAGATCGCAGAGGCTAAACCCTAGAAGCTAGCCTATGATTATGATTGTTGTTGTCCTACGGACTAAACCCCCCGGTTTATATAGATACCGGAGGGGCTAGGATTACACATAGTCGGTTACAAAGAAGGAAATCTACATATCCTAATCACCAAGCTTGCCTTCCATGCAAAGGAGAGTCCCACCCAGACACGGGACGAAGTCTTCAATCTTGTATCTTCATAGTCCAACAGTCCGGCACAAGTACATAGTCCGGCTGTCCGAGGACCCCCTAATCCAGGACTCCCTCAGAGGTGTCGCTAAAATAAAATACGGACATGAGGGCATCGCGATCATTCTTATAACAACAACATATATATTTTGTCATATGATTCCTTATGCTCAAGTAACAATCTATTCACAATGTCAAGTATGATTCAGAAACTTCACTGAGAACTAACAAACTATAATCTCACTCAGTGAAGCAATTACAATTTATCATAACATAGGAAAGAGTCAACATAAGAGCTTTTCAACAAGTCCACATACTCAACTATCATTTAGTCTTTCACAATTGCTAACACTCAGACAATACTTATGGTTATGCAGTTTTAATCGCACACAGAGAAAGATAGTGCTTATAGTGTTGCCTCCCAACCTTTTACCTCAAGGGTAATGTCAACAATAATATTTCATGCTAACTTACATCCAATTGCATATATATATATCAAGATCTTTCCAACACGAGGTTCTTGCCAAAGGATAAAGTGTAAAAAGGAAAGGTGAAGATCACCATGACTCTTGCATAATGTAAAAGATAGGCCCTTCGTAGAGGGAAGCAGAGGTTGTCATGTGCTTTTATGGTTGGATGCACGAAATCTTAATGCAAAAGAACGTCACTTTATATTGCCACTTGTGATATGAACCTTTATTATGCAGTCCATCGCCTTTATTACTTCCATATCACAAGATAGTATAAAGCTTATTTTCTCCACACTAATAAGTCATACATATTTAGAGAGCAATTTTTATTGCATGCAACATGACAACTTACTTGAAGGATCTTACTCAATCCATAGGTAGATATGGTGGACTCTCATGGCAAAACTGGGTTTAAGGATATTTGGAAGCACAAGTAGTATCTCTACTTGGTGCAAGGAAATTGGCTAGCATGAGGGGGGAAGGCAAGCTCAACATGTTTGGATGATCCATGACTATATACTTTAACTGAGATGTGAGAAAACATAACCCATTACGTTGTCTTCCTTGTCCAACATCAACTCTTTAGCATGTCATACTTTAATGAGTGCTCACAGTCATAAAAGATGTCCAAGATAGTATATTTATATGTGACAACCTCTCTTTCTTTATCACTTCCTATTAATTGCAACGATGACCAAAACTATGTTTGCCAACTCTCAATAACTTTTAATCATCATAATCTTTATATGTGAAGTCATTACTATCCATAAGACCAATATGGTCTCTTTTTATTTCTTTTTATTCTTTTATTTCCTCAAGATCATAGTAAGATAGCAAAGCCCTTGACTCAACACTAATCTTTATTATATATAGCTCACAGACTCGATTACATAGAGGGATCATAAAGCAAAAATCAAAACTAAATCATTCCAAAACTTATTCTACTAGATCAAGATATTACCAAAAAGGACCGAACTAAGAAAAACTGTAAAGATAGGAGTGTGATGGTGATACGATACCGGGGCGACTCCCCCAAGCTTGGCAGTTGCCAAGGGGAGTGCCCATACCCATGTGATTAGTTCCTCGGAGGTGGTGATGATGGAGTTGTTGATGATGTAGGCTTGTCGTCCGTCTTCCAAGGCATAGGCTCATCATCATAGAAGGATGATCGAGTCTCCGGGATCCTCAAATCTGCAGCCAAACTCATCCTCTTGAATTTATATTCATACTCATAGTTTTGGTTTTGAAGGTCATAGATATGGGCTTGGAGGTGCTCGATTTTCTCATGAAGCTTGAAGATGGTCTCCCCACTGTTCTTGGCGTCTAGCTTGTGGTTGTTAGTGAACTCCGCGATCATCATCTGGTTGGCGTTGAGTCCGCGTTCCACCATCCCTTGGCACTTGAAACTTGTTGTTCCATTGTTTTGAGCTTTGTCTCCACACTTCTGGTACTCCTTGGTCCCTCCACATCGCGGATGTGCAGCACCCCCTCACGCACCTCAATGGTTTGAGGGTGATGCAGCACCTCCGCGAGGTAGGGGTTGATGACCCTCTCGAAAAACTTGTCCTTGGGGGCGCTTGAAGACGTCATGGTGCTCTAGATCTGTCAGAAAGCAGCTCGAAACAAAGATAGAGGATATTTGCATGATACGGTGGTCAAAACCTTCGGGAGATTATAATGAATTTTACCGACCAAAAGAAGTATCGTGCAAGAAAACGGAGTCCGGAGAGCACACGAGGTGCCCACGAGGCAGGGGGCGCGCCTAGGGGGGCAGGGCGCGCCCTCCACCCTCGTGGATGCCTCGTGTCCTTCCCGGACTACTTCTCATTTTCCTATTTTCTTAATTATTCCAAAATGGAGAAAAATTGCTACTAGAACTGTTTTGGAGTCGGTTTACTTACCGTACCACATACCTATTCCTTTTTGGAGTCTAAAACGTTCAGGAAAGTGTCTCTTATGTATTCCTCCGGGGTTACGGTTTCAATAACATTAGTTTCAACATTTATAGGATTACCTGAGATATAATGTTTGATTCTTTGACCATTCAATACCCTTGGGTTCGTGCCTTCAAAGTTGTTGATTTTTATGGCACTGGAACGATAGACCTCCTCGATAACGTAAGGGCCTTCCCATTTAGAGAAAAAAATTCCTGCAAAAAATCTTAAACAAGAGTTGAATAGCAACACATAATCACCTACGTTAAACTCACACTTTTGTATCCTTTTGTCATGCCATCTTTTAACTTTTTCTTTAAACAGTTTGGCATTCTCATAGGCCTGGGTTCTCCATTCATCAAGTGAGCTAATGTCAAATAGCCTCTTATCACCGGCAAGTTTGAAATCATAATTGAGCTCTTTAATGGCCCAATATGCCTTATGTTCTAGTTCAAGAGGTAAGTGACATGCTTTCCCATAAACCATTTTATACGGAGACATACCCTTAGGATTTTTATATGAGGTTCTATAAGCCCATAATGCATCACCAAGTTTCTTGGACCAATTCTTTCTAGATCTATTAACAGTCTTTTGCAAAATTAATTTGAGCTCTCTGTTACTCAATTCTACTTGACCACCAGACTGTGGGTGCTATGGAGATGCAATTCTATGATTAACATCATACTTAGCAAGCATTTTACGAAAAGCACCATGAATAAAATGTGAACCACGATCAGTCATTAAGTATCTAGGGACTCCAAACCTCAGAAAAATAACTTCTTTAAGCATCTTGATAGAGGTGTTATGATCAGCACTACTAGTTGGAATAGCTTCTACCCACTTAGTAACGTAATCAACAACAACTAAAATATGTGTATACCTATTAGAGGTAGGAAAAGGTCAAATGGTTCAATAACAAGAGAATAATTCATAGGCATTTCTTGACGTCTACTAATATTACCAATTCTTTGACATTCATCACAAGACAAGGCAAACTTATGGGCATCTTTGAAGAGAGTAGGCCAATAAAAACCGTATTGCAATACCTTATGTGCAGTTCTATCTCCAGCGTGGTGTCCTCCATATGCCTCAGAGTGACACTTGCGTAGGATCTATTCATGTTCATGCTCAGGTACACAACGTCTAATAACACCATCTACTCCTTCTTTATAAAGGTGTGGGTCATCCCAGAAGTAATGTCTTAAATCATAGAAGAACTTTTTCTTTTGCTGGTATGTGAAACTAGGTGGTATAAATTTAGCAACAATGTAATTAGCATAATCAGCATACCATGGAGTAGTACAAGAATCATTTATGACAGCTAATTGTTCATCAGGAAAGCTATCATCAATAGGTAGTGGGTCATCAAGAACATTCTCTAACCTAGACAACTTGTCTGCAACGGGGTTCTCAGCTCCCATTCTATCAATAATATGCAAATCAAATTCTTGTAGCAAGAGAACCCATATAATAAGTCTAGGTTTAGCATCTTTCTTTTCCATAAGATATTTAATAGCAGCATGATCAGTGTGAATAGTTACTTTAGAATCAACAATATAAGGTCTGAACTTATCACACGCAAATACAACTGCTAAGAATTCTTTTTTAGTAGTAGCATAATTTCTCTGGGCAGTGTCTAGAGTTTTACTAGCATATTGAATAACATTTAGTTTCTTATCAACTCTTTGTCCTAAAACATCACCTACAACATAATCACTAGCATCACACATAATTTCAAAGGGTAAATTCCAATCAGGTGGATGAACAATAGGTGCAGAAATCAAAGCTTTCTTAAGTATTTCAAATGCTTCTACACAATCATCATCAAAGGCAAAAGGAATATATTTTTGTAATAGATTAGTCAAAGGCCTAGAGATTTTAGAGAAGTCCTTAATGAACCTCCTATAAAAACCGGCATGACCAAGGAAACTTCTTATACCTTTGATGTCCTTGGGACATGGCATCTTTTCAATAGCACCAACCTTAGCTTTATCAACTTCAATACCTCTTTCAGAAATTTTATGCCCCAATACAATGCCTTCATTAACCATAAAGTGGCACTTTTCCCAATTCAAGACGAGACTAGTATCTTCACATCTCTGCAAAACTTGATCAAGGTTGCTCAAGCAATCATCAAAAGAGGATCCATAAACGGAGAAATCATCCATGAATACCTCACAAATCTTTTCACAAAAGTCAGAGGATATAGCCATCATGCATCTTTGAAAAGTAGCAAGTGCATTACATAAACCAAAAGGCATACGTCTATAAGCAAAAGTACCGAAAGGGCAAGTAAAAGTGGTCTTTTCCTGATCCTCCGCTGACACGGGTATTTGAGAGAAACCAGAATAACCATCTAGAAAACAAAAATGTGTATGTTTGGATAGTCTTTCTAACATTTGATCAATAAAAGGTAAAGGGTAATGATCTTTTTAGTAGCTTTATTTAATTTGCGGAAATCAATTACCATCCTATAACCTGTGATAATTCTTTGCATGATCAACTCATCTTTATCATTAGGAACGACAGTAATACCTCCCTTCTTAGGGACACAATGGACAGGACTTGCCCACTGACTATCAGCAACGGGATAAATTATACCTGCCTCAAGGAGCTTTAGTATTTCCTTTCTTACCACTTCTTTCATCTTAGGATTTAATCATCGTTGGTGATCAATAAATGGTTTGGCATCTTCTTCCAATTTTATTTTGTGTTGGCATAGAGTGGGACTAATGCCCTTAAGATCATCTAGAGTAGATCCAATAGCAGCACGGTGCTTCTTCAGAGTTTTCAATAATCTTTCCTCTTCCTGCTCTGAAAGGTTAGCACTAATAATAACAGGATATATCTTCTTTTCATCAAGATAAGCATATTTAAGAGTATCAGGTAATGGTTTAAGCTCAAACACGGGATCACCCTTGGGTGGAGGAGGATCCCCAAGGATTTCAACAGGCAAGTTGTGTTTCAAAATAGGACCCTGTTTAAAGAATATTTCATCTATTTCCCTTCTTTCATTCATAAACATATCATTTTCATGGTCTAGCAAATATTGTTCTAAAGGATCATTAGGAGGCACGACAATAGAAGCAAAACCAATAATTTCATCCTTACTAGGCAATTCTTTATCATGGGGTTGTCTACAAAATTTAGCAAAATTAAACTCATGAGACATATCTCCTAAGCCAATCGTAACAACATCCTTTTCGCAATCAATCTTAGCATTAACAGTATTCAAGAAGGGTCTACCAAATATAATGGGACAAAAGTCATCTTGTGGGGAACCAAGAACAAGAAAATCAACAGGATATTTATCTTTTCCACACAAGACTTCAACATCTCTAACAATCCCAATTGGTGAAATAGTATCTCTATTGGCAAGCTTAATTGTAACATCAATTTCTTCTACCTCAGCAGGTGCAATATCATGCATAATTTCTTCATATAAGGAATAAGGTATTGCACTAGCACTAGCACCCATATCACATACGCCATGATAACAATGATCTCCTATTTTAACAGAAATAACAGGCATGCCTACAACGGGTCTATGTTTCTTAGCATCGGGTCTAGCAATTCTAGCAACTTGATCACAGACTATATGATTTTGTAGGGATAACTTTATTTGGCCATGGTATTTTGAGAAGACATGATTGCTTTTTTATTATGCTTGAAGTGTTATTGTTTTTATGTCAATATTAAACTTTTATTTTGAATCTTATGGATCTGAATATTCATGCCACAATAAATAATATTACATGGATAAATATGTTAGGTCGCAATCCGCATAAAAATTTCTATTTTTATCATTTACCTACTCGAGGATGAGCAGGAATTAAGCTTGGGGATGCTTGATACGTTTCCAATGTAACTATAATTTTTTATTGTTCCATGCTATTATATTATCTGTTTTGGATGTTTTATATGCATTATTGTGCTATTTTATATTATTTTTGGGACTAACCTATTAACCTAGAGCCCAGTGCCAGTTTCTGTTTTTTCCTTGTCTTTGAGTTTTACAGAAAAGGAATATCAAACGGAGTCCAAACGAGCTAAAACTTTGTGGTGATTTTTTATGGACCAGAAGAAGCCCACGGAGCATCGGAGTTGGGCCAGAAGAGTCCCGAGGCAACCACAAGGGTAGGGGTCGTGCCCCCTTGCTTGTGGGCTCCTCGAGAACCCCCTTGACTTGTTTCTGATGCCAAAAGTTCTTATAAATAGGGAAACCTCCAAAAAGAAACCTAGATCTGAAGATCCACCGCTGTAAGCCTCTATAGCCATGAAAAACCAACCGAGAGCCTGTTCCGGCACCCTGCCGGGAGGGGAATCATCACGGGAGGCGATCTTCATCATCCCGGCGGTCTCCATGATGAGGAGGGAGTAGTTCACCCACGGGTCTGACGGTATGTACTAGTAGCTATGTGTTTGATCTCTCTGTCTTGTGTTCTTGATTTGGCACGAACTTGATGTACCGCGAGCTTTGTTACTATAGTTGGATCTTATGGTGTTCTTCCCTCTCTACTTTCTTATCATGAAGTGAGTCTTGCTCTTTGAGGTTTCGTTATGTTGGATTGAGTATTGGATTTGAGAACACTTGATGTATGTCTTGCGATGGGATATCTGTGGTGACAATGGGATGTTCTATTGATTCATTTGATGTATGGTTTGGCAGTCAACTTGTGGATTGCCCAGGTGACATTGGGGTAATCTATGCATAGGGCTTGATGCACGTTTTCCTTCTACGTTCTCCGATAGAAACTTTGGAGTGATTCTTTCTTGCATGTTGAGGGATTGTTATATGAACCAATTATGTTATCATCGTTGAGAGACCTTGCACTAGTGAAAGTATGAACCCTAGGCCTTGTTTTCAAGCATTACAATACCATTTTTGCTCACTTTTTTTTACTAATTACCTTGCTGTTTTTATATTTTCAGATTACAAAAACCTATATCTACTATCCATATTACACTTGTATCACCATCTCTTCGCTGAACTATTGCACCTATACAATTTACCATAGTATTGGGTGTGTTGGGGACACAAGAGACTCTTTTTTAGGTTGTAGGATTGTTTGAGAGAGACCATCTTCATTCTACGCCGCCCACGGATTGGTAAACCTTAGGTCATCCACTTGATGGAAAATTGCTACTGTCCTACAGAACTCTACACTTGGAGGCCCAACAACGTCTACAAGAAGAAAGGTTGTGTAGTAGACATCACACGTTCAGCTCGATGATGTCCTCGCCTTCTCGATCCAGCAAGAGAGGCGAAGTATTAGATGAGTTTCGGTAGCACGATGGCGTGGTGACGGTAGTAGTGAAACTTTTCCGCAGGGCTTCGCTAAGCACAACGGTTTAGAGCGGAAGATGAACTAGAGGGAGAGGGGGGCCGCACACGGCTTGGGAATCATGGTGTGTCGTGCCCCCTCCCCTCCTCACATATATATTGGTGGAGGGGGGAGGGGAGGCTGCCTAGGGCACGCCCCAAGGGGGGCGGCGGCTGCCCTAGCCGCGCCCCGCCCTTCCTTCTTAGGCGTGTGGGGGGGAAGCAAAGGGGGGCTGGCTGCCCTATGGCGCCATCCCTTCCCTTTCTCCCTTGCGTGGAGAAAGGGAGGAGGGGGCCAAGCCCTCCTCTTTCCTTTATAGGGCCGACGGCCAGGATGGGGGCGCCCGTTAGGCCCAATAACTTCTCGTGGCCTTCCGGACCCCCCCC
>NC_041393.1:256459782-256465791 GCF_002162155.2 Triticum dicoccoides
TAAATATCCGGTGCATTCTGAAACATTTCCGGAGACCAAATACTATCATCCTATATATCAATATTTACCTATGGACCATTCTGGAGCTCCTCATCATGTATGTGATCTCATCTGGGACCCCGAACAACATTCGGTCACCAACATACATAACTCATATAATACTATATCGTCAATGAACGTTAAGCATGCGGACCCTACGGGTTCGAGAATGATGTAGACATGATCGAGAAGCTTCTCCGGTCAATAACCACTAGCAGGACCTCGATGCCCATATTGGTTCCTACATATTCTACGAAGATCTTTATCGGTCGAACCTTTATGACAACATACGTAGTTCCCTTTGTCAATCGATATGTTCCGTGCCCGAGATTCGATCGTCGGTATCTCCATACCTAGTTCAATCTCGTTACCGGCAAGTCCCTTTACTTGTTATGTAATACATCATCTTGTAACTAACTCCTTAGTCACTTTGCTTGCAAGCTTCTTGTGATGCTGTGTTACCGAGAGGGCCTAGAGATACCTCTTCGTCATACTGATACGTCTCCAATGTTTCTATAATTTTTGATTGTTCCATGCTATTATATTACCTGTTTAGGATGTTTAATGGGCTTTAATATGCTCTGTTATATTATTTTTGGGACTAACCTATTAACCGAAGGCCCAATGACAGTTTCTATTTTTTTGCCTATTTTAGAGTTTTGCAGAAAAGGAATACCAAACGGAGTCCAAACGGAATGAAACCTTCGTGATGATCTTTCTTGGACCGAAAGAAAACCAGAAGACTAGGAGATGAAGTCGGAGACGTAACAAGGAGGCCACGAGGCAGGAGGGCGCACCCAGCGGGGTAGGCACGTCCCGACCCTCGTGGGCCCCTCGTAGCTCCACCGACCTAGTTCTTTCGCCTATATATACTCTTATACCCTAAAACATCAGGGGGAGCCACGAAACCACTTTTCCACCGCCGCAACCTTCTGTACCCATGAGATCCCATGATGGGGCAACTTAATGTAGAGCTTTTCTATCAATTGCTCGGCAGTAATTTGTTCACCCATCATGGGGCCAGCGCACAGTGGTTTCGAGTTCTTAAAGGGCAACTTAGAAGGGATCAAGGGATACGTTGTGGGCCAGATGACCAAGAGTCGTCGCGGCAAGCTCTACATAGACAATGCAGGCTGGGCCCCCGAGGCCGGCTCAATTGAGTACGGGTACCGGGTCCCCTTCGGCGGAATTCACGTTTTCATCAGCAAGATCGGCGAGCCGGGCCCTGAGCCGGACATCTACACCGACATCATCAAGACGGCTCAGTGTGCAAGACCCGCCCGAGCTCAGCCCGCCATGAAACATGCCTTCGTTGAATTCATCCATGGGGCGGAATTTGATGAAGGATCTATGTCTGGCGGTGAGAAGACCATCTATTCTGATGGTGAGTCATCCACGGGTGGGACCACTTTGTTATACCAACTGCAAGATGGCAGGCTTGGGGGCTGTTCCGATGGTGACAATATTCCGGACCCACATGAGCCGCCGAACAGGGTCACGATCTTCATGGCCGATACACAGCCGGGGCAAAATTCTTCAATGGCAGCAACAATGATCTCTCGGTCAGCAGCGGTGATGGCAGCCGGGGCAAGAGGCCCTGTGCACCCGCCGGCTCAGGTTTTGACGGATTTGCTGGATAAGGTGACAACCTTGTTAGCAGCAGAGGTTAGCCCGGCGAATCAAGCTCAGCATAACGCAGAAATTGTGAAACTGTGTGATGAGGTAGCACTGGCCAAGGAAGACCTGGCGGCGGAGGATGTTAGGATGACAGCGGAGTGATACACCTCCAATGTATCTATAAATTTTTATTGTTCCATGCTATTATATTATCTGTTTTGGATGTTCAATGGGCTTTATTATACACTTTTGTACTATTTTTGGGACTAACCTATTAACCGGAAGCCCAGTCCAAATAGTTGTTTTTGCCTATTTCAGTGTTTCGCAGAAAACGAATATCAAACGGAGTCCAAACGGAATGAAACCTTCGGGAGAATCATTTTTGGAACAAACGCAGTCCAGGAGACGTGGAGTGGACGTCAAGGAAGCAACAAGGCGGCCACGAGGCAGGGAGGCGCGTCCAAGGGGGTAGGCACGCCCCCACCCTCATGGGCCCCTTGTGCCTCCCCTGACCGACTTCTTTCGCCTATATATACTCATATACCGTGTAAACATCCGAGAGCACCACGAAACCCTATTTCCACCACCTCAAGCTTCTGTACCAGTGTAGTCTCATCTTGGGGCCTTTTCTGGCGCTCCGTCGGAGGGGGAATCGATCACGGAGGGCTTGTACATCAACACCATAGCCTCTCCGATGAAGTGTGAGTAGTTTACCTCAGACCTTCGGGTCCATAGTTATTAGCTAGATGGCTTCTTCTCTCTCTTTGGATCTCAATACAAAAGTTCTCCTCGATCTTCTTGGAGATCTACTCGATGTAATTCTTTTTGCGCTGTGTTTGTCGAGACCCGATGAATTGTGGGTTTTATGATCAAGATTATCTATGAACAATACTTGAGTCTCCTTTGAATTCTTTTATGTATGATTTGTTATCTTTGCAAGTCTCTTCGAATTATTAGTTTGGTTTGGCCTACTAGATTGATCTTTCTTGCAATGGGAGAAGTGCTTAGCTTTGGGTTCAATCTTGCGGTGTCCTTTCCCAGTGACAGCAAGGGCAGCAAGGCACATATTGTATTGTTGCCATCGAGGATAAAAAGATGGGGTTTATATCATATTGCTTGAGTTTATCCATCTACATCATGTCATCTTGCCTAATGCATTACTCTGTTCTTATGAACTTAATACTCTAGATGCATGCTGGATGCGGTCGATGTGTGGAGTAATAGTAGTAGATGCATAATCGTTTTGATCTACTTGTCGCGGACGTGATGCCTATATACATGATCATGCCTAGATATTCTCATAACTATGCACTTTTCTATCAATTGCTCTACAGTAATTTGTTCAACCACCATAATACTTATGCTATCTTGAGAGAAGCCACTAGTGAAACATATGGCCCCCGGGTCTATTTTCCATCATATAAGTTTCTGATCTATTTATTTGCAATCTTTACTTTCCAATCTATATCATAAAAATACCAAAAATATTTATCTTATTATCTCTATCAGATCTCACTTTTGTAAGTGACCGTGAAGGGATTGACAACCCCTTTATCGCGTTGGTTGCAAGGTTCTTATTTGTTTGTGCAGGTACGAGGGATTTGAGTGTAGGCTCCTACTGGATTGATACCTTGGTTCTAAAAAACTGAGGGAAATACTTACGCTACTTTGCTGCATCACCCTTTCCTCTTCAAGGGAAAACCAACACATGCTCAAGAGGTAGCAAGAAGGATTTCTGGTGCCGTTGCCGGGGAGTCTACGCACAAGTCAAGACATACCAAGTACCCATCACAAACTCTTATCCCTTGCATTACATTATTTGCCATTTGCCTCTCGTTTTCCTCTCCCCCACTTCACCCTTGCCGTTTTATTCGCCCTATTTTTCCCGTTCACCTCTTTTTCGCTTACTTCTTGTGTCGTCGTTCGTCGTCATGGCCAGTCCTTCTATCATTGTTAGTACTCCTGATCATGAAGTTCTTAATTTTAAACAAAGGGAGGGAGAAAATCTAAAAGATGCTTGGCATAGAATTTGCAATGCTCAGAATAGATGTACTAGGAAGCAATCTACTTCCGTTCTTTTTCGCAATTTTATGTCGGTGGAAACGACACCTATGGGGTCACGGGAATCCCTCCTACGGTTGCGGAGCGCGGGGTCGTGAGAAGAGCGGGATCAGCAATCAACATAAGCACACGGGTCATTTACCCAGGTTCGGGCCACGAGGATGCGTAATACCCTAGTCCTGCTTTTGTGTCTATTTGAGTGTTCTCGGGGTTCTTGAGCTAGCTACGATGAGTGTAACTTGTCCAAGGGTCCGAATCCTTCTCTTGGATGCCTCGGGCCTCCTTTTATAGTCAAGGGGATCGCCACAGTGGCACACAGGAGGTGGCATCGGTGTACAGTGGCTAAGCTTATCTCTTAGCCATTACAGGACAAGACGCATTTAATGCGCCCCTGAGGTGTCCCTCTCACTTTATCAGGGATGGAAACCAGCCCCCGTCCCGTCCGTCGTTGGCCCACCTTGCTCCGACACGCGTCTAGGCCAGCGGTGCGCATGGTGCCATGTAGGCTGGCAAGCTGCTGAGGTGGCGCGGTGGTAGGGCCTTCACGAAGATTTGCATGCCACCACGTAGGCGCTTGCTAAGTTGGCTTGGAAGCCTCTAGTCGACACGCTGGTGCCTGCCTAGCTGGTGGGCTGTCAGCTGCATGGGAGCGGCGGTGGAAACTTGGTGGGCGTGGGCCTGGCTGTGGCCCCGCGGATGTCCTCGGCAAGGGCCATGCCGGGGCCCTGGCAAGGGTCTTGCCATGGCGTCGTGGTTGTCCCCGGCAAGGATCTTGCCGGAGGTCTTCTGGGTTTCTTCGGCAAGGATCTAACCGAGGTTTGTCGTCTTCTAATCCTCATCTAACTTGGAGTGTTCATGATCTTCACAAAGATCTACATGCCATCATGGAGGCGCCTCCCAAGCCTTGGTCCCAACGTGGTTGGTGGTGTTGGAAAACCTAGGGCTCAAGGGTGGCGCGCTCCTCTGGCGTCGGGCAAGTTGCCCCGGCGAGGTTCTTGCCGTGGTTGTGGAGGCCGCCCCGGCAAAGGTTTCGCCAGGGGAGCCTGTCCTGCCCTCTTGCTCTTTGTCTTTGTGTCTTGGCGTTGCTTTGCCATCTTGCGGCTTCGGCCTCCTTCCCTTGCCTTGCCAAGTGTGGCCTTGGGCGTGGCTCTGACTGCCCGTGCACAGGTAGAGGGGTGTAGAGCAGAACTCCTACTTCTGTACACCGACATTTTATGTAGGCATTACTCCTTGGAACAGATATATTCATGATACCATTACTGGAGGGAATTTCTTGGGTAGCCATAATTTTGATTCTTATAATGCTATGGTAGATTTGTTTGGTCCACCACCTCTTTTGGTTAATGGAACTATTTTAATTTTGGAACATGTGATGCAAAGGCTTGAAATTATTGAAAATGAAGTTGCCACTGTAGAGTTAATTGAAAATTTGGATAAAAAGATCCACAACCAAATTACCCAATATGGATCTAAGGTTGGAGTTACTCTAATTTTTTTTAAAGAAAAGGAACCTATAGTAAACGAAAAAATAGATCAAGATTCCACAAGAATCAGTAAACTTGAGGATATTAATACCAACTTAGGGTCTGCCTTTTCATCCGTGAAAAATACTCCAAATCCTCCTACTACCAAAATTTCCAAATTAATGTATGTTACCAAAAATAAGGGTGAATCTTCTAGTAAGGAAAATGTGGATCTCAAATCAATAAGTGTTCACCCCAGCTTTTTCGCTATCATTAAGGAACCTTTTGCTACAAAAGAGTTTCTTGATTTCTTGCCTAGGAGTTTAATCATTAATAAAAATAAGTAAACTCCTAACGGTTATAAGTGTTCTATTGAAGAATTTAATACCAAAGATGCCAATACTTAGATCTATTCTCGCTTTTATGCCTAGCTAGGGGCGTTAAACGATAGCGCTTGTTGGGAGGCAACCCAATTTTATTTTTGTTCTTTACTTTTTGTTCCTGTTTAGTAATAAATAATTTATCTAGCTTCTGGTTAGATGTGATTTTATGTTTTAATTAGTGTTTGTTCCAAGTAAAACCTATAGGATCTTCTTGGGTGATTGTTAATTTGATCTTGCTGAAAAACAGAAACTTTTTCGCGCACGAGAACAATTTTCATAAATCACAGAAATGAGATTTTTAGTTGATTGTTTTTGAAGAAGATTAATAAACAAATTATCTAGGACTTACTATTTTGGTAGAATTTTTGGGTTCCATAAGTATTCGAAAGTTACATATTACTACAGACTGTTCTGTTTTGACAGATTCTGTTTTTTGTGTGTTGTTT
>NC_041393.1:256466147-256487193 GCF_002162155.2 Triticum dicoccoides
TACAGTAGGTTTAACACCAATATAAATAAAGAATGAGTTCATTACAGTACCTTAAAGTAGTGGTTTGTTTTATTTCGCTAACAGAGCTCATGAGATTTTCTGTTGAGTTTTGTGTTGTGAAGTTTTCAAGTTTTTGGGTAAAGATTTGATGGATTATGGAATAAGGAGTGGCAAGAGACTAAGCTTGGGGATGCCCAAGGCACCCCAAGGTAAAATTCAAGGACAAACAAAACCCAAGCTTGGGGATGCCCCGGAAGGCATCCCCTCTTTCGTCTTCGTCCATCGGTAACTTTACATGATGCTATATTTTTATTCACCACATGATATGTGTTTTGCTTGGAGCGTCTTGTATGATTTGATTCTTTGCTTTTTAGTTCATCACAATCATCCTTGTCGTACACACCTTTTGGGAGAGACACACATGAATCGGAATTTATTAGAATACTCTATGTGCTTCACTTATATCTTTTGAGCTAGATAATTTTGCTCTAGTGCTTCACTTATATCTTTTTAGAGCACGGTGGTGTTTTTATTTTATAGAAATTATTGATCTCTCATGATTAACTTATATTATTTTGAGAGTCCTTTATAACAGCATGGTATTTGTTTTGGTTATAAAATTAGTCCTAATATGATGGGCATCCAAGTTGGGTAAAATAAAAACTTTCATATAGAGTGCATTAAACACTATGATAAATATGATACTTGGTAATTGTTTTGAGATATAAATGTGGTAATGTTAGAGTCATGCTAGTTGGGTAATTATGAAATTGATAAATACTTGTGTTAAAGTTGGCAAGTCCCGTAGCATGCACGTATGGTGAACGTTGTGTGACAAATTTGAAGCATGGGGTGTTCTTTGATTGCCTTCCTTATGAGTGGAGGTCGGGGTCGCGCGATGGTTAACTCCTACCAACCCTTCCCCTAGAAGCATGCTTAGTAGTACTTTTCTTGGATGGCTAATAAACTTTTGCAATAAGTATATGAGTTCTTTATGACTAATGTGAGTCCATGGATTATACACACTCTTACCCTTCCGCAATTTTCTAGCCTCTACGGTACCGTGCATTGCCCTTTCTCACCTTGAGAGTTGGTGCAAACTTCGCCGGTGCATCCAAACCTCGTGATATGATACGCTCTATCACACATAAACCTCCTTATATCTTCCTCAAAACAGCCACCATACCTACCTATTATGGCATTTCCATAGCCATTCCGAGATATATTTCCATGCAACTTTCCACCGTTCCGTTCATTATGACACGCCCCATCATTGTCATATTGCTTTGCATGATCATGTAGTTGACATCGTACTTGCGGCAAAGCCACCTTTGTAATTCTTTCATACATGTCGCTCTTGATTCATTGCATATCCCGGTACACCGCCGGAGGCGTTCACATAGAGTCATATTTTGTCCTAAGTATTGAGTTGTAATTCTTGAGTTGTAAATAAATAGAAGTGTGATGATTTCCATTATTAGAGCATTGTCCCATGTGAGGAAAGGATGATGGAGACTATGATTCCCCCACAAGTCGGGATGAGACTCCGGACGAAATAAAAAAAGGAGAAAAATAAAAGAGGCCAAAGAAGCCCAAATAAAAAAATGAGAGAAAAAGAGAGAAGGGACAATGTTACTATCCCTTTTTCACACTTGTGCTTCAAAATAGCACCATGATCTTCATGATAGAGAGTTTATTATTTTGTCACTTTCATATACTAGTGGGAATTTTTCATTATAGAACTTGGCTTGTATATTCCAATGATGGGCTTCCTCAAAATGCCCTAGGTCTTCGTGAGCAGGCAAGTTGGATGCACACCCACTTAGTTTCTTTTTGATGAGCTTTCATACATGTATAGCTCTAGTGCATCCATTGCATGGCAATCCCTACTCCTCGTATTGACATCAATTGATGGGCATCTCCATAGCCCGTTGGTTATCCGCGTCAATGCGAGACTTTCTCCTTTTTTTGTTTTCTCACATAATCATCATAGTCTAGTCCACCCATAGTGTTGTGTCCATGGATTACACTCATGTATTGCGTGAGGGTTGAAAAGGCTGAAGCGCGTTAAAAAGTATGAACCAATTGCTTGGCTGAAACCGGGGTTATGGATGATGGGAGCATTTTGTGTGACGAAAATGAAGCATGGACAAACTATATGATTTCGTAGGGATAAGCTTTCTTCGGCTATGTTATTTTCATAAGACATAAACTGCTTGGTTAGCATGCTTAAAGTATTACTATTTTTATGTCAATATTAAACTTTTATATTGAATCTTTTGGATGTGAACATTCATGCCATAATAAAGAGAATTACATTGAGAATTATGCTAGGTAGCATTCCACATCAAAAACTCTATTTTTATCATTTACCTAGTCGAGGACAAGCAGGAATTAAGCTTGGGGATGCTTGATACGTCTCCAATGATCTATAATTTGTTATTTTTCCATGCTATTATATTATCTGTTTTGGATGTTTAATGGGCTTTATTATACACTTTTATACTATTTTTGGGACTAACCTATTAACCGGAGGCCCAGTCCAAATTCCTGTTTTTTGCCTATTTCAGTGTTTTGTAGAAAAGGAATATCAAACGGAGTCCAAACGGAATGAAACTTTCGGGAGAATCATTTTTGGAACAAATGCAATCCAGGAGACTTGGAGTGGACGTCAAGGAAGCAACGAGGCAGCCACGAGGCAGGGAGGCGCGCCTAGGGGGGTAGGCACGCCCGCACCCTCGTGGGCCCCTCGTGGCTCCCCTGACCAACTTCTTTCGCCTATATATACTCATATACACTGAAAACATCCGAGAGCACCACGAAACCCTATTTCCACCGCCACAACCTTCTGTACCCGTGAGATCCCATCTTGGGGCCTTTTCCAGCGCTCCGCCGGAGGGGGAATCGATCACGGAGGGCTTCTACATCAACACCATAGCCTCTCCGATGAAGTGTGAGTAGTTTATCTCAGACCTTCGGGTCCATAGTTATTAGCTAGATGGCTTCTTCTCTCTCTTTGGATCTGAATACAAATTTCTGCTCGATCTTCTTGGAGATCTATTCAATGTAATTCTTTATGCGGTGTGTTTGTCGAGATCCGATGAATTGTGGGTTTATGATCAAGATTATCAATGAACAATACTTGAGTCTCCTCTAAATTCTTTTATGTATGATTTGTTAATTTTGCAAATCTCTTTGAATTATCAGTTTGGTTTGGCCTACTAGATTGATCTTTCTTGCAATGGGAGAAGTGCTTAGCTTTGGGTTCAATCTTGCGGTGTCCTTTCCCAGTGACAGCAGGGGCAGCAAGGCACGTATTGTATTGTTGCCATCGAGGATAAAAAGATGGGGTTTATATCATATTGCTTGAGTCTTTCCCTCTACATCATGTCATCTTGCCTAATGTGTTACTCTGTTCTTATGAACTTAATACTCTAGATGCATGCTGGATAGCGGTCGATGTGTGGAGTAATAGTAGTAAATGCAGAATCGTGTCGATCTACATGTCGCGGACGTGATGCCTATATACATGATCATGCCTAGATATTCTCATAACTATGCGCTTTTCTATCAATTGCTCGACAGTAATTTGTTCACTCACCGTAATACTTATGCTATCTTGAGAGAAGCCACTAGTGAAACCTATGGCCCCCGGGTCTATTTTCCATCATATAAGTTTACGATCTATTTATTTGCAATCTTTACTTTCCAATCTATATCATAAAAATACCAAAAATATTTATCTTATTATCTCTATCAGATCTCACTTTTGTAAGTGACCGTGAAGGGATTGACAACCCCTTTATCGCGTTGGTTGCAAGGTTCTTATTTGTTTGTGGAGGTATGAGGGATTTGAGTGTAGCCTCCTACTGGATTGATACCTTGGTTCTCAAAAAATTGAGGGAAATACTTACGCTACTTGCTTCATCACCCTTTCCTCTTCAAGGGAAAACCAACACATGCTCAAGAGGTAGCACAGAGCGAGCTGTTTTGGATGCTCAGGCACAACGAATCCAGGCTAGTTCCTTCCGACTCTCGTTGGATCAAAACGCTTCAAATGAAATCATGAGAAAAAGGCACCGGAGTCGTCTGCCGTCGGTTTACGAGGTTAGGAATCTCTTTGGTACATCTGGAGCTGGGACCAGCAACCAGCCAGAGATAAACAGGGTCGGAGCGCCGGCTCAACCACGCACGACGGAGCTACCTCGTTTGAACAATACTCCGCCTCAACACATGCCAACACCACCGGGTCATTATTCCAACCCTTTGGATAATATGATCGTTGCGGCGACACGATTGGCGGCTCTCCCAGTGGAGGGTGATTCTCCAGCGGCGGTTGAAACATAGAGAGCTAACGAGCTTCTTCAAACAACATTGATACAGTAGGAGGCGTATACTTACAGTCGAGAGAGGATTCATTCAACCCCTCGCCCATGCCGGAGTTACAGTAGACACATGGACTCACCGGCCTTTTCAAGCAATGACCAACACCGTAACCAGCCGCGTGGGCATAACCCGCCGCGTGATGGTGCGCATGGTTTGGACGATCGGGATAGGGCATGTCGTGAAGCTGAGCAGGCGGCTCAGCAGACGGCTCATCAGCATCTTTCGGTTTATCCGACGACTTCAGTGGAGGCAGGTGTGACCTCTAGAACTACAGGTATACCTTGCTTGGTGTCGGCTCTGTGTAATGAGTGTTTTCCCAAGGATTTCAAAGGACCTCGTAAGGTGCCTAACTACACAGCCGACTTACCCCCCCGAGGCGTGGATTGAGAGTTATGAGATGGCCATGGAACTATTGGAGGTCAGCGATGCTGCTTGTGCCAAATACTTCACCATGATGCCGGATTTGACGGCTCATACTTGGTTAAAAGGGCTGCCTGCCAATTCCATCGGGTCATGGGATGAGCTAAAAACCCGGCTTATCCAGAACTTCAAAGATACATGCAAACAGCCTATGTCGATTGTCGATTTGGATGCTTGCACCCAAGAAGAGAGCGAGTTGACGACCCATTGGGTGCACCGGTTCAAGGCCATCCTACACTCATCGGATAACATCAATGCCGGCTCAGCAGTTTTAATGTTAGAGAAGAATTGCCGTTTTTGCCTCTCGAACAGAAGTTAGGGCGGCTCAAGCGCGATTGCAATGATATGGGGTAGCTGATGGCGGCTCTATTTAAATATGCCGACTCTGATACTACCAAGGACCCCGAGTCTGATGATGAAAAGATGGGAAAGGGAAAGAAGAGTGGCAATACCAAGGGTCCGCAGTATAACCCGGCGAGTCAGGGGGGGCAATGGTAAACGCAACGCCGATAGTAATTCAGATTTTGTGGCCGATACCAGTACACAGAATAATGGTCAGCGTCATAAGGGGAAGCCACCTCCTCGGATAGGTGGATCAGATGTCAATCTTGAGCACTTACTGAATCAACCCTGCCCAAAACATGGCACAAAGGAAAGGCCATCCACTCACCTTTGGAAAGATAGTCAAATTATGAGGGAGTTAAAAAATTCTGATTTTTTCAGAACAATCATGGGTGGGGCGATGGCCCAGGTTCTGGTGGTGGCGGTTCTCATGGCCCGGGTTATGGAGGTGGCGGTGCTAATTTCGGCTTCCAGGGTCACCAACACCATCAAGGTAATCAGGGTGGTTACAATCAAGGTAATCAGGGTGGTTACAATCAACAATCCGGTCAAGGGGGTCAGCAACAGCAGTCTGGATATCAAAATCATCCGAAGCAGTTGAATAGTAGGCAGTACCACGTCTTCACCACAAGTCTATGCAAGCGGGACCAGAAGCTCCACAAGAGGGTTGTGAACGCCGTTGAGCCGGCAGTTCCCCATTACTTGTGATGGTCTGAGCAACCCATTATGTGGAGTCGAGTGGATCACCTGCCCTGGGTTGATAATCCGGATCATTGGCTTTGGTGGTGGCGCCTCAAGTTGGTGGATACAAATTCAATAAGGTACTCATGGATGAGGGTAGCAGCATTACTATCCTTTATTATGATACTTTCCATCGCATGGGGTTGACTGACAAAACCTTAAGCCGTCCAATACTATTTTCCACGAAGTGGTGCCCGGTAAGTCGGTGTACCCTGTAGGCAAGATTGAGCTGGAAGTAGCCTTTGGGGATGAAAATGATTCCAAGGCCTAGAAATTAACCTTTGAAGTGGTCAAGATCAGAAGCCCGCTCTATTTGGATGGCCGGCTTATGCTAAGTTCATGGCACGGCCTTGTTATGTTTATCTGTAGCTCAAAATGCCGGGTTACAAAGGGACCATTACAGTGGATGCGAGTCGGAAGACAGCTTTGGAGTGTGAAGAAGGTGATGCTGCTTATGCTGAGTCTGTCTGTGCAACAGAGGAGTTGAAGTTTTACAAGGACAATGTTGATCCGGCTGATATGACATCTCTGAAAAAGCCTACTACAGAGCATGATCTGGTGCTGAAGTTTAAGTCGGCCGATGACACTAAGCTAGTTGACTTTGTTCCTGGCGATTCATCCAAGCAGTTCAGTATCAGTGTTAACATGCATCCAAAATAGGAAAGTGCGCTCATCGACTTCATCCGTGAGAACCGGGACATCTTTGCATGGAAACCTTCTGACCTGTCGGGTGTACCGAGGGAACTCGCTGAGCACACTCTTAATATTGATCCGAAGTTTAAGTCGGTCAAGAAGTTCCTTCGTCGGTTCAATGAGGAGAGGCATAAGGCCATTGGTGAAGATGTGGCCCGGCTCTTGGCGGCTGGGTTCATTGTTGAAGTCTTTCATTCCGAGTGGTTGGCTAATCCGGTGATGGTGCTTAAGAAGATTGGCACTTGGTGTATGTGCGTGGACTACATGGACTTAAACAAGGCTTGTCCGGCTGATCCTTTTGCTCTCCCTCGTATTGATCAAATCATTGATGCTATGGCGGGTTGTGAGCATTTGAGTTTTTTTGGATGCTTACTCTAGTTATCATCATATCAAGATGGTAGTTAAGGACCAGGAGAAGACATTTTTTATCACTCCCTTTGGAGCCTTCTGCTATGTGTCTATGCCTTTTGGGCTCAAGAGCTCCCAGGCGACTTACTAGCAATGTGTGCAGAATTGTCTTCACAGTCAGATTGGACGCAATGTTCATGCTTATGTGGATGATACTGTGGTGAAATCCAGAGAGAAGGAAACTTTGATAGATGATTTGAAGGAGACCTTCAACAATCTCTGGGTCTACAAGATGATGCGTAACCCGGCCAAGTGCATTTTTGGTGTGCCAGCAGGCAAGCTTTTGGGTTTTCTGGTTTCTAATAGAGGCATTGATGCTAACGCGGAGAAGATCAAGGCCATTATCTCCCTAGCAAAGCCGGCGTGTATCAATGATGTTCAGCGCCTGGCGGGTCGTATTGCTGCCTTAAGATGGTTCATAAGCCGGTTGGGTGAGAAGGCCATACCACTGTATCAGATGATGAAGAAAACAGATAACTTCGTCTGGAGTGATGCTTCTAATGACGCGTTTGAAGCTTTGAAGAAATAGCTAGCTGAGCCGCCAGTTCTTGCTGCTCCTATTGATAAGGAGTTGTTGTTATTATACATGGCTGTTAACGCTCGGGCTGTCAGTGTAGCTATTGTGGTGGAGCGGAAGGAAGCAGTCAAGGAATATCCGGTTCAACGGCCGGTTTACTATATTAGTGAAGTACTCATTGAGTCAAAACAGAGGTATTCGCATTGGCAGAAGCTGGTATATGGGATGTTCATGGCCAGTCGGAAGCTTAAGCAATACTTTTTGAGTCATCCTATCACTATGGCCAGTTCTGCTCCCTTAGGGGATATTATCCAAAACAGAGAAGCTACGGGTCAAGTAGCCAAGTGGGCCATTGAGCTTGGACCCCATGGTTTAAAGTATATGCCTCGCACGACCATCAAATCTCAAGCACTTGTGGATTTTATCTTTGACTTCACAGAACTGCTGATGCCTGAAGATAAGCCAGATAACACTTATTGGACTATTCACTTTGATGGGTCTAGAAAATTGGAGGGTTCAGGGGCTGGAGTTGTCTTAGCTTCCCCTCGAGGTGACAAGTTTTGTTATGTTTTAAGGTTGGTGTTTCCCTGTACTAACAATGCAGCTGAGTATGAAGCCTTGCTCCATGGTCTTCGGATGGATAAGGAGATGAACTTAAGCCAAGAGAGATGTTTCAGCGACTTAGACTTGGTGGCTCAGCAAGTTTTGGGCACATGGGATTCTAAGGATCCACTCATGGCGGCTTATCTCCGGAAGTTGATGCTATTGTTGGGCACTTCAAGGGTTATCAAGTGGAACACATTGATCACAGGAAAAATAAGGCGGCTGATGCCTTAAGCCGGTTGGGGTCTCAGCGTAAGCCGGTGCCACCTAACACTTTCTTGGATATTCTGCATAACCCTTCTTTCGAATTTCCTATAGAGGAAGATCTAGCTATTCCTGACCCGGAAGCACAATTGGTGGCAGCTCTTCACGCTATCCCTGATTGGAAAGTTCCGTATTTGGCTTATATGACCTGGGGCGAGTTACCTGAGGATGAAACTTTGGCCAGGCAGATAACCCGACAGTCTAAGTCAATGACAATTGCTAATAGAGAGTTACACCATCACAGTGTCACTAGGGCATTTCAACGTTGTATCTCTCCTGAAGAGGGTTGCAAGATTCTTTGCAAGATTCATGAAGGAGATTGTGGTCATCACGCCAGCTCTAAATCTCTTGTGGCTAAAGCTTTTCGTCATGGATTTTATT
This sequence comes from Triticum dicoccoides, assembly GCF_002162155.2. Taxonomy (NCBI): domain Eukaryota; kingdom Viridiplantae; phylum Streptophyta; class Magnoliopsida; order Poales; family Poaceae; genus Triticum; species Triticum dicoccoides. The sequence continues at coordinate 256,474,903 of NC_041393.1, forward strand.
GGCTCACGGCTCATGCTAATGCAGAGGATTTGGTTAGTAAATGTGATGCGTGTCAGAAATTTTCACGGCGAGCTCACATGTCGGCTCAAGAATTGAGGATGATTCCAATTACTTGGCCGTTTGCAGTCTAGGGGCTTGATATGGTTGGGCCTTTTAAAAGGTCCAAGGATAAAAAGACCCACCTTTTGGTGGCAGCTGACAAATTCACAAAGTGGGTCGAAACAGAGCCGGTCAGTAAATGTGACGCAACAACGGCGGTTCAATTCATCAAAAAGGTGATTTCTCGCTTTGGTTTTCCCCACAACATTATAAGTGATAATGGCACTAATCTGTCCAAGGGTGCTATGAAAGAGTTTTGTCAACGTGAGCATATTCTACTTGATGTGTCGTCAGTGGCTCACCCTCAATCCAATGGTCAAGCCGAAAGAGCCAATTTTGAGAGGCATCAAGCCCCGACTTATGGTTCCTTTGTAGAGAACGCCTGGTTGTTGGGTGGATGAGTTACCTTCAGTGCTATGGAGTATCAATACTACCCACAATAGATCTACAGGTTACATGCCTTTCTTCATGGTTTATGAAGCAGAGGCGGTTCTTCCTAGTGACATCTGTCACGACTCGCCCCGCATGGCAGCTTATGTTGAGGCTGATAATGAAAGAGCATGTCAGGATGCACTTGACCTATTAGATGAGGAGTGTGACCTTGCAGCGGCTCGTTCGGCGATTTACCAACAAGATCTACACAACTATCACAGCCGCCGGGTTAAGACCAGAACCTTTCAAGAAGGTGACTTGGTGCTCCGGCTCATCCAGGATCAAACTATCCCCACCTTGGGAAGGAACCTTTGTGGCCAGGAAGAATTTGAACAATGGGTCATACTATCTCATCGATGTTCGAGACTACAAGGACTCACTCAGTCGGAGGAGGACACCCGCCGGCCGTGGAATATTGCTCATCTTCGGCCTTACTACACTGAGCCACCGGCTCTTATGATGTACATATTTTGATAATGTATATATTATGATGATTATAATAAAGTTGGCATCCCTGATAAAGTAGGGCCTTTGTCGTTTCATGAGTCTTTTTCATCATAATTTCAAAGGTCACTTGGGGGCTTCTTGATCGTATTCGAATCATAGTTGTCCTTACCCTCTTGATCGGCGCAATGCCAAACCTTATGGTTACTAGGGGGATTCCTGATCATATTTGAATCATAGCTGTCGTTACCCTCTTGATCAGCGCAATGCCAAACCTTATGGTCACTAGGGGGCTTCCTGATCATATTCGAATCATAGCTATAAATACCCTCTTGATCGGCCCAAGGCCACAAACCACTTGGGGGCTTCCTGCTCGTATTTGAAGCATAGCTATGAAATAACCCTTTTGGTCTGGCTTCCTGCTTGTATACGAAGTATAGCTATGAAATAACCTTTTTAGTCTGGCTTCCTGCTCCTATTCGAAACATAGCTATGAAATAACCCTTTTGGTCCGGCTCCCTGCTCGTATTCGAAGCATAGCCTCGTTTCCTCTTTTTGCTTGGTTTTTGAACGTTTTTTGGTTCATCTTGCTACCATCTTGACATATGGTTTAAAGTGATTCAGGCCATGTAGCCTCAATTCTCACAACTCATATTTGAAGCATACACGTGGTTTCTGATAACCCGGCCTGGCTTTGGACAATAAGTCGCCAGTTTATGATGATATTAAATACTTGGAAGCATTGGTTTCTAAGTTTTGGGTTATCGCCCTTACTACACAGGTAAACCGGCAGTACAATTCAATATCACAGGTATGATATTTTTTATTGGTTATATCTAATTATGACTAAACTGGCCCCATCTGTACACTATTTGTTGGTTATATATGGAATGTTATAACCCGCCCTGCGGTAAACTGCCAGGGCTCTTGTGATTTACTTGTGTGCAGGATAATTCTAAGTTTCATCTGCACAAATCAACGTCATGATAAGTGTAAAAGGATAATTGTCGAGTGGCGGCTCAAATAGCGTTGGGAAAAACATAAATGTGCACGATGGCACGACAGAGCAGAGTTTTTGCTAGCCTATTACATGACTCAAGGAGTCAAAACGATTAAGTGTTTTTCAGAAGATCAAATATATGAACCGCCCAGCAGATCAATCTTCTTGGCTCTAATGGCTTGAAGCTTCTGGATCATCCTTCTCCGCTTCTTCGTCCTCCTCGACTGCCTGGAAGTTTGGTGATGACCTGTCAATGCCATTCAAGGCTTGGAATTTAGCTTCATCATCAATAAGCTCGGACGGGTCAACTTCAGGAGCAAAAGTGTGCTTATGGATTGGGGGAATTACATCCATCACTTTATAAGCCGGAGTAGGCAGCTTTTGATTTTTCATGTCATAAGACAGCTGGTATCTTGACAGATTCGTTTCATTGGCAATCAGGCTGGCCAAGGGACATATTTCCTTCACGCAGGTGGCTAAGTCTTTCTTATCAAAAGGAGTGCCATCTTATTTCAAGCTTGGATACCCGGTAGAGATATCGGCTGGGTCTAGCTCTGGTAGCCATGCTTTGGCCCGGCTCAAGGCCGTCACAGCACCAGCACTTGCGGATGATCGCTTCATCTCATTAAACCTCTCAGGTAGAACAGAAAGCTTCCTCAAGACCTAAATCAAGAGAGTAGGTGCTTGATTAGCTGGAGAAATTGTGGCCAGTGCGCGCTAAGTCCCAGTATAGAGCTGCTCAACAAGTGTATAAATGGCCTTCAGCTTCACAAGCATATCTTGGTTAAGATTGGTGCTCCTGGGACCTTAATAATAATCATGGATGGGTTAGAGATGGTTTATATCATCAAGGAAGAAATTCAAAATTGATACAAGCAAGGCGACTTACCAAAGATAGCAGAAACCATTTGAGACAGATGGCGTTTTAAGACGGTAAGCTCAGTGGTCACCTCCTGAAGAGCCGCCTCCGCCTTCTCAACCCGTTGTATCAAGGTGGTTTTATCTTCATCCCAGGTTTTTCTTTCAACCTCAAAGATGGTCTTCAGTTTTTCTGTTTCAGCTATGCTAAATTGGAATTTTGAGTCAGCCTTCCGGGTCTCCGATTCCTGTTGCTCCAGACGAGTCTTCACGTCAGTCAATTCTGATTGAAGTTTAGTAGTGGTGGCATGTACATATACCGGTTTAAAATCATGATCAGATTTGGATTACAGAAATGAAGTCCCAAGCACTTTACAAGCAAGAGTACTTGGCACTTGGGGGCTAATGCCTGCCAAAAAATTATTCATAAGACGACTCATGTGATTAAGTCCCAAGCACTTTACAAGCAAGAGTACTTGGCACTTGGGGGCTAATGCATATTACTTGTATTTCACAGTTATCTTATGATGACCCGGATGTGCTGAAAACAAACACAGCCGGCTCATGGGGGCTACAAAAGTAAAGCTCTGATTTATAAACAGTGATGCAAAGGACCGGCTTATTCATGCTTATTAAACCGGCTCTTGGGGGCTTCGGATGCAATGTAAATAATTACAGATCTGCTTTAACTCAGATGTGTATGCCGGATTTTGAAAGATCCTATCAAGTCTACAACATATTCAGTTTTATCATATATAATAGACTTGGGGGCTGACAGGATATGCATAACTTATTAAAGAAGGAGTTCATACCTCAAATTTTTGATGCATCTGCCTCACCATGTCAACTCCAAGATCACGGCTAGTGTGTACTTGACTATGGTAACCAGAGTATACTTCACTAATACTTAGTTGAGAGTAGTTGGCAACGTCAAACCTCACTTTTCGCCGTTCAATGTGTTCTTCCTTGGCGGAGTGCTTGGCCAAGACAGTAGGTCTTCCCGACTCTGTAAAGCCAGCGCCAGTAATCATCACGTCATCGGCATGTTTTTCAGCCAGCTTAAGTGGGCTTGATGATTTAGCGTTCAAAAGGTCGTTGTTGGCCTGATCAATTGAAGGGCCAGGAGTCACCGATGGAACGTCAACAACCGGTTCTTCTGGTTGAGAGACGGAAGTTTCAAGTGCCGGAATTGGTTGCTCCGGATCATTGACTTTGGGGTCTTTAGCCGGCTTGGTCACCCTTGCCTTCTTGCTAGGCTTGGACTTTCCACTGCATGGGTCATGAAAGGTTAGTATAAACAAAAAGGAGCATAAGGAGCAAATAATAAGTAATTATTATTACCCAGGAGCAGTTTTGAAAGCCGGCAGATGAGACTGTGATGAGTCGCCGGAAGAGGAGCGAGACGTCTCCTGATAATTTGAATCAGAAGAATTAAGTGGTAGGCGGATGAGACCCGCCAAAGGATAAGAAGAGTTTAAATCAGGAATGACCTCATTTTGGCGTTTCCATGGAGTGTTTGGTAAGCCAGAAGATAATTCTTCACCACCACTGGTCCGAGTTTGTCGCCGTCTCTCGTGCTGCTGTTGCTTCAAAAGAAAGTGAGGATCCAGATGAGCTAAGGGGTGTAAAAAGCTTACTTTCCGGGTTACTCTTCGAATTTTTTGTCTTGGAAAGGGCTCGGAGTCGGAGGAAATGATAGTTACCTCTTCATCGCCAGCTTGAATGGCCCCCGTGTCATCCTGATGATAATCAGTGTCAATAAGAAAGTTGAAAAAGGAGCCAAGGGAATAAAGGGCTACCTCTGACTCAGAGTTGTCGTTTAGTTCAAATAGCTCGGAAGTACTGTATTTCTTCCCCTTCTTCTTGGCGGTTTTCTTGGCAGCCCTGGCCCTTTTGGCAGCTTCATGGTCATATTTCTTCTAACAAAAATCATCGTCAGCCTGTGAAAGTCATCAAAGTTGAGTTAAACAGAGTATTTAAGGATGAAGGCAGAGGTAATTAAGTAATTTAAAAGACTCACTTTTGGTGGCGGGTTAGATGTGCAGAAAGGGTTTAGGCCCACCTTGCTGCAGTCTGGCGGGTCTTTGTTCAAAAGAGACTTCATCATTTCATTGATGGCATCGTCAGTTAAACGCACGGAGCTGTTGCACAGTGGATCCTTTTTACCACCAGTGTAAGTACACATTAAGCCGGTTCGGCGACTCAATGGTATGATCGACCAAGCAACCCAGTATCAAACCAAGTCAATGCCAGTTAAGCCATTTCCCAGCAGAGCCTTAATCTTTGCAATGGTGGGGGTGAGTTTCTTACGTTCAGCGATGGCCAGCTTATCAGGAAAAGGATGTTTTGAGTCAAGACACTAAGCACGATAGCCTGGCAGTCGGATCTCATCAGCTAGAGAGGTATCCTTGCAATAGAACCATGTCTGGTTCCAATTTTTGGGATGACTCGGCAGGCGAGCGTAGGGGAAGATAGCATCTCTCCTTTGCTGAATTGAGATCCCGCCAAGTTCCAAGATGGGTCTGTTCGAATACTCGTTTTGGTGGTTCAAATAAAAGTATTCCCTAAACAGTTCCACACTAGGCTCCTCTTGAAGGTACACCTCGCAGAAAACTTGAAAATTGCATATGTTTGACACGGAATTGGGTCCGATGTCTTGAGGATGAAGCTCAAAAAAGTGTAGAACATCTCGGAAGAATTTAGAGCCGGGCGGTGAGAAGCCCCGGTTCATGTGGTCGGTAAAGACAATGACTTCATCATATTTTAGCTGAGGTTTTTCTTCTTCCGGATTGGAGGCGCGATAATGCATGACAGTCTTTTCTGGTAAATAACCAGTTTTCACAAAGTCCTTAAGTGTGTCCTCAGTGACAGTGGAGGGAACCTAGTTGCATGAAGTGGCTGTCTTCGGCAGCATTGTGAAAAAAGAAGCCTAAAAGAAAGAACAATGTCGCCAGTTTAAGTTAAGCCGGAGGAAAAGCACTACAACACATATTCAGAATGGCGGCTTAAAAGGGGCCTAATGATATATGACTAGCTACAACTTGTGATGTAAGCCGCCATGACCAGATTGATAGCTATCAAGAGTGAAAAAATTTAAGTGTTGAATTTAATTACAACTGGTGATGTAAGACGCGATGGCCAGGTTGATCTATTAGGAAGAAAATTTTGCTAGGTAATGGACAAACATGTTTCATAGACTGAAACTACAATTTTGGATCAATAGCAGTTCAAAAATGCAGTAAATTCTAAAACCTAAAAGTGGCAGCAGAGGAGTTCATGGGTTCTGATGAGATCTTCTATGAAGGAAAAAGCCTGCTGGCATTAAAAGCAAAGGCTAAACCGCTACCGCATGAGTTATATGCTATATTCAGATCAAAAGCTACTAGGGTTGAAGAGGAAGGCGAAGAACGGCGAAGAACAACAAAGAACAGGACTAACCCTAATGCAGATCTGGAGTATAGGAGGGTGAATGCTTACAGATGCAGATGATCTGCGGTGGAGTGCCAGCGCTCTCTGGTCCCGGTCAGGTCGATGCAACGACCAAGGGCGAGGAGGACGGCGGGCTTCGCGGCAGCGGCGGAACTCGAAGTGGCAGATGAGTCGCGAGAGGAGGAAGACGAGAAGGAGAAGGGGGGAAATGAAAGGAGGCGGTCTGACCCTATTTATAAGGAGAAGGATGAACATGTAGGCGTGAAAGATGAGGAGGTTAAATAATGATTATCTAGCAGTGCGGACACCTCGATCCTCGTAAAGGTCATTAAAGATAAGGATTCGTTAAGATGTGTTGGATATTGTGTGAAATTAAATGGTAGATGACATCATGGCAGGTTACCACAATCCCAGGAGATGACGTCATGGCGGGTGATACGTCTCCAATGTATCTATAATTTTTAATTGTTCCATGCTATTATATGACCCGTTTTGGACGTTTATGGGATTTACTTTACACTTTTATATCATTTTTGGGACTAACATACTAACCGGAGGCCCAACCCGAATTGCTGTTTTTAGCCTATTTTAGTGTTTCGAAGAAAAGGAATATCAAACAGAGTCCAAACGGGATGAAACCTTCGGGAGCGATCTTTTCGGAACAAATGCAAACCTGGAGACTTGGAGTGGACGTCAAACAACAACCAAGGCGACCATGAGGGTGCCCGGCGCGCCCCCTGGGGGTGGGCACGCCCCCACCCTCGTGGGCCCCTCGAGCGTCCACCGACCTACTTCTTCCTCTTATATATACTCCCGTACCCTGAAAACATCAGAACAGACCACGAAAACCTAATTCCACCGTCGCAACCTTCTATATCCGCGAGATCCCATCTTGGAGCCTTCGCCGGTGCTCCGCCGGAGGGGGAATCGACCATGGAGGGCCTCTAGATCATCTCCAAGGCCTCTCCTATGAGGTGTGAGTAGTTTACCACAGACCTTCGGGTCCATAGTTATTATCTAGATGGCTTCTTCTCTCTCTTTGAATCTCAATACCAAGTTCTCCTTGATCTTCTTGGAGATCTATCAAATGTAACTCTTTTTGTGGTGTGTTTGTCGAGATCCGATGAATTGTGGGTTTATGATCAAGTTTATCTATGAGAAATATTTGAATCTTCTCTGAATTCTTTTATGTGTGATTAAGTTATCTTTGCAAGTCTCTTCGAATTATCAGTTTGGTTTGGCCTACTAGATTGATCTTTCTTGCAATGGGAGAAGTGCTTAGCTTTGGGTTCAATCTTGTGGTGTCCTTTCCCAGTGACAGCAGGGGCAGCAAGGCACGTATTGTATTGTTGCCATCGAGGATAAAAAGATGGGGTTTATATCATATTGCATGAGTTTATCCCTCTACATCATGTCATCCTTCTTAATGCGTTACTCTGTTCTTCATGAACTTAATACTCTAGATGCAGGTAGGAGTCGGTCGATGTGTGGAGTAATAGTAGTAGATGCAGAATCGTTTCGATCTACTTGTCACGGACGTGACGCCTATATACATGATCATGCCTAGATAATCTCATAACTATGCGCTTTTCTATCAATTGCTCAACAGTAATTTGTTCACCCACCGTAATAATTATGCAATCTTGAGAGAAGCCACTAGTGAAACCTATGGCCCCGGGTCTATCTTTTATCATATAAGTTTTCCATCTACTTTTATTTGCATCTTTTACCTTCTAATATATATCATAAAAATACCAAAAATATTTATCTTATCATATTATCTCTATCAGATCTCACTTTCTCAAGTGGCCGTGAAGGGATTAACAACCCCTTTATTGCGTTGGTTGCGAGGTTCTTGTTTGTTTGTGTAGGTGCGTGGGACTTTTGAGGAGCCTCCTACTGGATTGATACCTTGGTTCTCAAAAACTAAGGGAAATACTTACACTATTTTGCTGCATCACCATTTCCTCTTCAAGGAAAACCAACGCAAGCTCAAGACGTAGCAAGAAGGATTTCTAGCATCGTTGCCGGGGAGGTCTTCGCTCAAGTCAAGACATACCAAGTACCCATCACAAACGCATCTCCCTCGCATTACATTATTTGCCATTTGCCTCTTGTTTTCCTCTCCCCCACTTCACCCTTGCCGTTTTATTCACCCTATCTTTTCCGTTTGCCCTCTCTTTCCCAATCTCCTCTCTCTTTCGCTTGCCTTTTTGGTTGCTTGTGTGTTGGATTGCTTGTTGCAATGGCGCATGATAATACCAAATTGTGTGACTTTTCCAATACCAATAATAATGATTTCCTTAGCACTCTGATTGCTCCTCTTAATGATGTTGAATCTTGTGAAATCAATGCTGCTTTGCTGAATCTTGTTATGAAAGATCAATTCTCCGGCCTTCCTAGTGAACATGCCGCTACTCATCTAAACAACTTTGTGGATTTGTGTGATATGCAAAAGAAGAAATATACATATAATGATATTGTTAAATTGAAGTTATTTCCGTTTTCACTTAGAGATTGTGCTAAAACTTGGTTTTCGTCTTTGCCTAAGAATTGTATTGATTCATGGAATAAGTGCAAAGATGCTTTTATCTCTAAGTATTTTCCTCCCGCTAAGATCATCTCTCTTAGGAACGATATTATGAATTTTAAACAACTTGATCATGATCATGTTGCCCAATCTTGGGAAAGAATGAAATTAATGATTCGCAATTGCTCTACTCATGGTTTGAACTTATGGATGATCATACAAAAATTTTATGCCGGATTGAATTTTGCTTCTAGAAATCTTTTAGATTCGGCCGTGGCAGGCACTTTTATGGAAATCACCTTGGGAGAAGCTACTAAACTCCTTGATAACATTATGGCTAATTATTCTCAATGGCACACCAAAAGATCTACCAGTAAAAAAGTGCATGCTATAGAAAAAATTAATGTTTTGAGTGGAAAGATGGATGAACTTATGAAATTGTTTGCTGCTAAGAGCGCACCTATTGATCCTAATGATATGCCTTTGTCTACCTTGATTGAGAATAATAATGAATCTTTGGATGTGAATTTTGTTGGTAGGAATAATTTTGGTAACAATGCTTATAGAGGAAACTTTAATCCTAGACCGTTCCCTAGTAATTCCTCTAGTAATTATGGTAATTCCTACAACAACTCTTATGGAAATTTTAATAAGATGCCCTCTTATTTTTAGAATAGCATTAAAGAATTTATGATCTCTCAAAAGAATTTTAACACTTTGCTTGAAGAAAAATTGCTTAAAGTTGATGATTTGGCTAGGAACGTTGATAGGATTTCGCTTGATGTTGATTCTTTGAAACTTAGATCTATTCCACCTAAGCACGATATCAATGAGTCTCTCAAAGCCATGAGAATTTCCATTGATGAGTGCAAAGAAAGAACCGCTAGGTTGCGTGCTAGGAAAGATTGCTTTGTAAAAGCGTGTTCTTCTAGTTTCCATGAAAATAATGATGAAGATCTAAAAGTTATTGCTGTGTCCCCTATTAAATCCTTGTTTTGCAATATGAATCTTAATAATGATGGGACTGGAGATGAGTCAACTTTAGTTAAAAGGCGTACCAATGATTCGGAGTTTTTAGATCTTGATGCTAAATTTGGTAAAAGTGGGATTGGAGAGGTCAAGACTTTTAATAGCATTGAACCCACTATCTTGGATTTCAAGGAATTTAATTATGATAATTGTTCTTTAATAGATTGTTTTTCCTTGTTGCAATCCGTGTTGAATTCTCCTCATGCTTATAGTCAAAATAAAGCTTTTACCAAACATATTGTTGATGCCTTGATGCAATCTTATGAGGAAAAACTTAATTTGGAAGTTTCTATACCTAGAAAACTTTATGATGAGTGGGAACCTACTATAAAGATTAAAATTAAAGACCATGAGTGCCATGCTTTATGTGATTTGGGTGCTAGTGTTTCCACGATTCCGAAAACTTTGTGTTATATTCTAGGTTTCCATGATTTTGATGATTGCTCTTTAAATTTGCACCTTGCGGATTCCACCGTTAAGAAACCTATGGGAAGGATCAATGACGTTCTTATTGTTGCAAATAGAAATTATGTGCCCATAGATTTTATCGTTCTTGACATAGATTGCAATCTTTCATGTCCTATTATTCTTGGTAGACCTTTCCTTAGAACGATTGGTGCAATTATTGATATAAAGGAAGGGAATATTAGATTCCAATTTCCATTAAGGAAAGGCATGTAACACTTTCCAAGAAAGAAATTTAAATTACCTTATGAATCTATCATGCGATCTACTTATGAATTGAATGCCAAAGATGGCACTACTTAGATCTATCCTCGCTTTTATGCCTAGCTAAGGGCGTTAATCAATAGCGCTTATTGGGAGGCAACCCAATTTTATTTTTGTTTTGTACTTTTTGCTTCTATTTAGTAATAAATATTTCATATAGCTTCTGTTTAGATGTGTCTTCATGTTTTAATTGCCAAGTAGAACCTATAGGATAACCTACGGTAATAGTTAATTTGATTCTGCTGAAAAACAGAAACTTTTGCACGCACGAAAATAGTTTTAGTAATTCACATAAACGTGATTTTTCGTTTATTCTTTTTGCTTTAGATCAATAGACAAATTTCCCAGGACTTCCTATTTTTGTAGGAGTTTTAGAGTTCGCAAAGTATTCGAGAGTTACAGATTGCTACAGACTGTTTTGTTTTTGACAGATTCTGTTTTTTTTGTTGTTTGCTTATTTTGATGCATCTATGGCTAGTATCAAGGGGTATGAACCATAGAGAAGTTGGAATAAAAAAGGTTTAACATAAATATAAATAAAGAATGAGTTCATTACAGTATCTTATGTGGTGGTTTTTCTTTCTTGCACTAACGGAGCTTATGAGATTTCCTGTTGAGTTTTGTGTTGTGAAATTTTCAAGTTTTGGAAGGAGTGGCAAGAGCCTAAGCTTGGGGATGCCATGGCAGCCCAAGATATTCAAGGATAACCAAAAACCTAAGCTTGGGGATGCCCTGGAAGGCATCCCCTCTTTCGTCTTCGTCTATCGATAACTTTACTTGGAGCTATATTTTTATTCGCCGCATGATATGTGTTTTGCTTAGAGCGCCTTGTATGATATTAGTCTTTGCTTTTAAGTTTACCACAATCATCCTTGCTGTACACACCTTCTGGGAGAAACCCACATGATTTAGAATTTACTAGAATACTCTTTGTGCTTCAATTATATCTTTTAGAGCACGGCGGTGGCTTTATTTTGAAGAAATTGTTGATCTCTCGTGATTCACTTATATTATTTTGAGAGTCTTTTAGAACAACATGGTATTTGCTATGGTTATAAAATTGGTCCTAGAATTATGGGCATCCAAGTTCAGTATTATAAAGACTATCATAGGAAGTGAATTGGATGCTATTGTCAATTTGATACTTGATAATTGTTTTGAGATATGAGGATGCTGATATTAGAGTCATGCTAGTTGGGTGATTATGAATTTAAAGAATACTTGTGTTGAAGTTTGCACTACAAAAAAAAGACACATCCGTGACATTTTGGGTCGAACGAATTTTTTTCCTGTTATACATATGACACTTCTATGACGATAATTGTGACAAAACCCGGTATCATCATAGATGTGGTGGGCTCCTACTTCTATGACAAAAAATCATGACAGAAAATGGGCTTTTCATCCTGGGCGGGCCGGAGACGCAGCTGCATGACATTCTTTGGGTCGTCCATGATGGAAAAAACCATGGTAGAAGCGAGGGCGAGGAAAATTTCGGGGAGTTCCCGGTTACGGTGGGAGGTCGGGGGCCGAGCGATGCGCGTTTCTCTCGTACACGTATGCGCGTGTGTGCGAGGCGTTGGCTCTAACTGAACCCGAGCGAGGCGTTGGGCTCTAACTGAACTCGAGCGATTGCACTGCAGGCTACGCGTTACTGAACCCGAGCGATCAATCGATGGCTATTAACTGAACCCGATCGAGCGATTCCTTCGCTACTTCTGCTAACTGAAGCCGATCAATG
>NC_041393.1:256487482-256519490 GCF_002162155.2 Triticum dicoccoides
GAACAGTAGATGGTGGAGGGGTGCCCGTGGAGGGGTGGTTGAACAATAGCCGGTGGAGTAGCGCGTAGTGGAGGCTAGATGAACAGGAGCCCGTGGAGGCTGGAGGAGGTCGACGGTAGCCCGTGGAGGCTGGAGGAGGTCGACGGTGGAGATGAACAGTATCCCGTGGAGTCCCGTTTTGCGGTACGCCACACCCTCTTGATGAATAGAACCCCCATTTCGACCGTAGCGCTCCAACAAAAGTCCGTTTCGTCTGTTTTGCGGTACGCCACACCCCTCCCGATCAACAGGACCCCCGTTTCGACCTCAGGAGGTCCGTTTCCTCCGTTTTGTGGTATGCCAGACCCCTCCCGATCAACAGGACCCCCGTTTCGACCGTAGGAGGTCCGTCTCCTCCATTTTGCGGTACGCCACACCCCTCCCGATGAATAGGATCCCGTTTCAAACGTGGTCGGTCGAACACAAGGCCGTTTCCTCCGTTCTGCAGTACGCCAGGCCTCGTTTCCATCGCCTGTTCCATCCAAGCCCTCCCGATGAACACGAGACGCATTCCGTTCTGACCCAGCCGGTTGGCTCCCACGCGTTCCGTTGCCTCCCGATGAACACGACGCATTTCGTTGCCTCCCCATGAACACGACGCATTCTATTGCCTCCCCATGAACACGACGACGACGTTGTTTCTCCGTTCCGACCCAGCCATGTACACGAGCCCTGGCTGTACGTATGCGCGAGTAGGCGTTCGAGACCCCGCCCGTAAGTACACATACATGGCTGTATTTTCTTTCTTGCACACTGGCTGTTGCACGTACGTGTACATGCTACATGCGCGCCTCTACTACGACACGTGCGCGCCTCTACTATGACACGTGCGCGCCTCTACATCCATCAGTATGTACGTACATGTTCGCGACCAGAATGACAATGCTACGTACGCTTCGACCAGGTGGGTCCCAACTGTCACGCACTTCCTTGCATGCGAAGATGTAGCTGGTGGGTCCCAGCAGTCAGGGGGGCGAATTGTTTTTTTTTGCCCAGACGCACTTCCTTGCATGCGAAGATGTAGCTGGTGGGTCCCAGCAGTCAGGGGGGAAACGTTTTTCTCATGAAATACGGTGGCCCGTCTGGTGGGTCCCCGCTGTCAGGTGGAGGAATAATTATTTTGCGCGTAATAAGGAGGCACTTCCTTGCGGCTGCCATGGACCCAGTTTTCAACCTCGCCACGTACAGTACTCTTCCGATGGAAGTCGGTCATTGACCACATTGACCACGCCGTGCCGAGAGCACCACGGCGGTGGACGACGGCGAGGCCTAGGAAGGGAACGACGTGGAGCCGGGGAAGACGCGACAGTGGATGCCCATGGGAAGAGGAGTACGAGGGTTCACTGGTTCGGCTGCGGTGTGAGGCTGCCGTCACCGCAGAATAACAGGGGGTGTGGGTGAGTAGAGGGATGGCCTGGCCAGCGGTGGGAGTAGTAGGGGGTGGTGAGGCCTCCGCCACATCGCAGCCGGCCACGGGAGGTAGGAGCAAAAGGCACGACCGGCGCTAGTATGGGCGGCAGGAGCAAGAAGACCAGAGGTTGAAGAAGCACTACGGCCGTTGGATGGACATCGTACGGTCACTGGAGCTAGAATCATGCATATTGACTAAGTTGACAAAGCCCTCCGTCCCTGTCAACTTAGTAGGCCCACAAGTCAGCCTGCCACTATACTGGGTCCCAGCTAACAGGGAGAGTATTCATTTTTTTGTGCGTAATAAGGAGGCACTTCCTTGCGTGCGAAGATATAGCTGGTGGGTCCGAGCTGTTAGTGGCGGTAACATTTTTTTCGTGAAGTACAGAGGCCCTTTTGGTGGGTCCCAGATGTCAGGTGGAGGAATCATTACTTTGCGCGTAATAAGGAGGCATTTCCTTGCGTGCGGCCGTGGACCCAGCTGTCAGCCTCTCCACGTACACTCCCCTTCAGATGCATGTTGGTCGTTGACCATGTTGACCACGCCACGCCGAGAGCACCAGGGTAGTGGACGACGGCGAGGCCTAGGAAGGGAACGACATGGAGGTAGGGAAGACTCGGCTGTTGTTTCCCATGCGGAGGGGAGTACGACTGTACGAGGGTTTACTGGTTTGTCTGTCATCGCCAGAGAATAACAACAGGTGTGGGTGAGTAGAGGGATGGCTAGGCCAGCAATGGGAGTACGATGGGGCGATGAGGCCTGCGCGGCAGCACAGCCGGCCGCGGAGAGGAGGGAGCAGGCAGTCCCGCTGGTGCTTGTTTGAGCGGCTGGAGCAGGAAGAGCAGAGATTGAAGAAGCACGACGGCCGTTGGATGGACATCCAACAGTCACTACTTGTGCGCCAACCTTTTTTTAGGAAAGCCTCAAATCTGTGGAAAACAGCATACAGCCCATCTGCCATTATTTCTAATAATTTACAACCCATTTGCTAATTCTTAAGGTTTTTTGGAGCCCATATTCTTTTTGTTAGCATTACGACCCATATTGTGGCCACAGTTAAAAAATTATACGAAATTTTGCATATTTCAGTGCGGTATGAACTGTTTTTAATCCTGAAATTTCAACTCACATTCAAACTGATTTTAAAAAGAAATGTATATCAATATAAAATCCAACAAATTCTGCACGCATAGAAATTAATGTAATTTAAAATCTCGAAATAAAAAAAAGATATTTGAAAGTAATTGCCGGTTTGATGTGTTTTAAAAATGTACAACCCATTTCTCATTACTGATGGGCCATTTTCTCGGCCAGCCGAATGAAAGCTCTCCTGGTCTTGAAAGATTTGCAGCCCAACAGGCCTGACAAAGCGACTTACTTGGCAAATCACAAAAAAACTGGGCTGTGGTCATGGACCCAGCTGTCAGCCTCTCCACGTACAGTACTCTTCCGATGGAAGTTGTTGCTTGACCATGTTGACCACGCCGCACGGAGAGCACCACGGCGGTGGACGACAACAAGGCCTAGGAAGGGGACGACATGGAGCCGGGGAAGACGCGACAGTGGAAGCCCGCACGGAGAGGAGTACGAGGGTTCACTTGTTCGGCTGCGGTGTGAGGCTGCCATCGCCGCAGGGCCTGGCCAGCGGTGGGAATAGTAGGGGGCGGTGAGGCCTCCGTGGCAGCACAGCCGGCCACGGAAGGCAGGAGCATGCGGCACGACCGGCGCTGCTTTGGGCGGCTGGAGCAAGAAGACCAGAGGTTGAAGAAGCACTATGGCCGTTGGATGGACATCGTACGGTCACTGGAGCTAGAATCATTCATATTGACTAAGTTGACAAAGCCCTTCGCCCCCGTCAACTTAGTAGGCCCACAAGTCAGCCTCCCACCAAGGTGGGTCCCAGCTAGCCGGGGGAGTATTCATTTTTTTGTGCGTAATAAGGAGGCACTTCCGGTGGGTCCGAGCTGACAGCGGGGGGAATGTTTTTTTCGCGAAATACGGTGGCCCATCTGGTGGGTTCCAGTAGTTAGGGGGAAACGTTTTTTCGCAAAATACTGGTGGCCCGTCCGGTGGGTCCCCGCTATCAGGTGGAGGAATGATTATTTTCCGCATAATAAGGAGGCACTTCCTTGCGGCTGTCGTGGACCCAGCTGTCAGCCTCTCCATGTACAGTACTCTTCCGATGGAAGTCGGTCGTTGACCACATTGACCACGCCGCGCCGAGAGCACCACGGCAGTGGATGACGGTGAGGCCTAGGAAGGGGACGACGCGAAGCCGGGGAAGACGTGGCAGTGGATGCCCATGCAGAGAGGAGTATGAGCATTCACTGGTTCAGCTGCGGTGTGAGGCTGCCGTCGCCCCAGAATAACAGGGGGTGTGGGTGAGTGGAGGGATGGCCTGGCCAGTGGTGCGAATAGTATGGGGGTGGTGAGGCCTCCATGGTAGCATAGCCGGCCATAGGAGGAAGGAGCAGGTGGCACGACCGGCGCTGCTTTGGGCGGCTGGAGCAAGAAGACCAGAGGTTGAAGAAGCACTATGGCCGTTGGATGGACATCATACGGTCACCGATGTATTGACTAAGTTGACAAAGCCCTCCGTCCCCGTCAACTTAGTAGGCCCACAAGTCAGCCCAACAATATGGTGGGTCCCAGCTAGCAGGGGGTATTCATTTTTGGGGTGTAATAAGGATGCACTTCCTTGCGTGCGAAGATATAGCTGGTGGGTCCAACCTGTCAGCAGGGGGAACGTTTTTTTTCACAAAATACAGAGGCCCTTCCTATGGGTCCTAGCTGTCAGGTGGAACAATCATTATTTTGCGCGTAATAAGGAGGCATTTCCTTGTGTGCGGCCGTGGACCCAGCTGTCAGCCTCTCCGCGTGCAGTCCACTTTCGATAGATGTCGTTCATTGAACATGTTGACCAGGACACGCCGAGAGCACTAGGGCGGTGGACGACGGCGAGGCCTAGGAAGGGAACGACACGGAGCCAGGGAATACTCGGCAGTTGTTTCCCACGCGGAGGAGTACCAGGGTTTACTGGTTCGTCTGCCGTCCCCGGAGAATAACAGCATTTGTGGGTGAGTAGAGGGATGGCTAGGCCAGCGATGGGAGTACGGTGGGGCCGTGAGGCCTGCGCGGCAGCATAGCCGGCCGCGAGAAGAGGGAGCAGGCAGCCCCGTCGGTGCTTGTTTGAGCGGCTGGAGCATGAAGAGCTGATATTGAAGAAGCACGACAGCCGTTGGATGGACATCCAACAGTCACTGCTCTCGTGTGTTGACTAAGTTGACAGGGCGTTGCGTGTGCGTCAACCTTTTTTTTATGAAAGCATACGCGTCAACCTGTAGTAGGTGCACAAGTCAGCCTCAAATCGGTGGAAAACAGCATACAACCCATCTGCCATTATTTCTTATAATGTACAGCCCATTTGCTAATACTTAAGAATTTTTTTGGAGCCCATCTTCTTTTGTTAGCATTACACCCCATATTGTGGCCACGGTTCAAAAGTATACGAAATTTTGCATATTTCGGTGCAGTCAACTATTTTTAATCCAGAAATATCGATTCACATTCAAACTATTTTGAAAAATAATTTATACAAATATAAAATCCAAATAATTATCCATGCATAAAAATCAATGGAATTTAAAATCTTGTAATGAAAAAATTGAAACTAATTCCCGGTTTGATGTGTTTTAAAAATGTACAGCCCATTTCTCGGCAAACCGAATGAAACTCTCCTCGTCTTGAAAGATTTGCAGCCCAGCAGGGCCGATAAAGCAAGTAGGCCTTGTTTGGGTATTTCTTTTTAAAAGAATAGAACTAGGATAGCCATTTTCAGCAAGAAAAAAACACAACTGGGCACATGATATGGTAAACATAAATAAAACCCTGGCTAGACGGGCCACAGCCCCCGCACAACCCCGTTGTTACCCTGATCCGTCGCTAAAACTAGTATAAATAACAACTGCTTGTTCCTCAAAAAAAAACTACGCGACCTGCTGGGTCCCTGGTGTCAGCCGCTCATAGTGTAATTCTCTTGTTTATTGACTACGTTGACAATGGCGTGAGCCCCAGATGTCCAACCATTAGGAGGAACCATATTTTTGGGCTTGTAATATAGAGGCACTTGCTTGCATACTACCATGATGCTGGTGGGTCCCTACAGTCATCCTCTCCACGTACAGTCATCTCCTTGTTCCTCTCGGTTGTTGACGATGTTGACAAGGGAGGGTGTCAGTGTCAAAACCGGCGGATCTCGGGTAGGGGGTCCCGAACTATGTGTCTAGGCGGACGGTAACAGGAGACAAGGGACACGATGTTTTTACCCAGGTTCGGGCCCTCTCGATGGAGGTAAAACCCTACTACTGCTTGATTAATATTGATGATATGGGTAGTACAAGAGTAGATCTACCACAAGATCATAGAGGCTAAACCCTAGAAGCTAGCCTATGGTATGATTGTTGTTCGTCCTACGGACTAAAACCCTCAGGTTTATATAGGCACCAAAGAGGGTTAGGGTTACACAGAGTCGGTTACAATGGTAGCAGATCTACATATCCGTATCGCCAAGCTTGCCTTCCATGCCAAGGAAAGACCCATCCGGAAACGGGACAAAGTCTTCAATCTTGTATTTTCATAGTCCAGGAGTCCGGCCAAAGGTGATAGTTCGGCTATCCGGACACCCCCTAATCCAGGACTCCCTCAGTAGCCCTTGAACCAGGCTTCAATGATGACGAGTCCGGCACGCATATTGTCCTCGGCATTGCAAGGCGGGTTCCTCCTCCGAATACTTCATAGAAGATTTTGAACACAAAGATAGTGTCCGACTCTGCAAAATAAGTTCCACATACCACCGTAGAGAGAATAATATTCACACAAATTCAATCTGCTGACATATTTCGTGGCGTGACACCACACCGCAGCCAAGCCTTTATTCGTTTTATTATCCCACCTCAGCGCGTTTAGCGAGGCGGTTTCCTTGGCGCGTCTTTTCAAAGCAGAGATCATGTCCCCTTATTCCGGGATTCTCATCAATACGGGCGTGGGTAACCCAACCACGCCATTGATTATGGCGCTTGGGAGATAAGCGAGTTTTACCAGGCTTGTGGGGACGCATAGCTTCGTCCGCCCATATAAGGGGATAAGGATCCACTCTTTCCATTTACGCCTTCTTCCTCCTTTGCTTATCCATCTCCGCGCACTCGAGCTCCAACGCCCAAGCCCGCACTTCCCACCTCAACCTTCTCCAGTCATGTCCGGAGCGGGAGGCAGGTGGATGGCCTCCTCCGTCACAGAGGGGCACATCAAAAAGTTGAGGAAGGCCGGATACTTGTCCAGTGACATCGCGCACCGGCTCCCGGATGAGGGGCAGCTCATCCCCACCCCTAGGCCCCATGAGAGGGTGGTGTTCCTCACCCACTTCCTCCGCGGACTAGGTTTTCCACTTCACCCATTTGTCCGGGGGCTCATGTTCTACTACGGCCTGGATTTCCACGATCTGGCCCCGAATTTCACCCTCAACATCTCAGCGTTTATCATCTTGTGCGAGGCCTTCCTCCGCATCCAGCCCCACTTCGGCTTATGGCTGAAGACCTTCAATGTCAAGCCGAAGGTAGTGGGCGGCCGCCAAGCAGAGTGCGTAGGCGCCATGGTCGGCAAAATGCCCAATGTCACATGGCTCGAGGGCTCCTTTGTGGAAACCATCAAGGGGTGGCAATCGGGGTGGTTCTACATCACCGAGCCGCGCGACCCTGAATGGGCGGCGGCCCCCGAATTCCGATCTGGCATCCCCACACGGCTCACCTCTTGGAAAGAGATGTGCCTGTCGTGGGGTAATTAGGAAGAGCTGACCGGACTCCAAACCTGCGTCCAAACCCTGGTGAACAAGAAGCTCAAGCTTGTCAACGTAGTACAGGTCATGCCCATCCGCCGGATCCTCTCGTGCCAACAACGGGCCTTCAACCTATGGGAGTTTGATCCGGCACAGCACCAAACCTTGAGCAGACTGGAAGATGCCTGGAAGGTGCTGTTCAAGGGCGCCGAGGCTCCCGCATCCGCTACCGAAGATCGCGGATTCAGCTCGCAGCGTCAAGCCAGCGAGGTAAGCTATTTTACCCTTTACAGGACACTTGTTTTTCATAGTTTGACTCTATGCGGGATCTAAACTCCCTTACCTTTGACAGGCCTGGCAGAAGACGTCCGGGCAGGTTGACTATCCAGCTCCCTTGCTAGAAGACCAAGCGGACGCCCGATTGACGGGGCTGCTGGTTCCGGCACCTCATGTGGTGCCGGAGAAGAAGGCCAAGAAGAAGGCCACGGGAACTCAAAAGAGTTCCCGGCGCCTGGTGTTATCGGACTCATCGTCCGATGACTTTGAGGCGGACTCCTCCCGCGAAGACGAGGAGGAGGAGAAAGAGGCCTCTCCCCTAGCGGGGGGAGAGAAGAAAAGGAAGGCCGCCCCAACTGGGGATGCTGGAGGGTCCAATAAGGGAAGGACCCTTCCTACGGACTACTCCACCAACGCCGACAACGGGGAAGAGGAGTGGCCACAAAGGGATAAGCCCCCGGCGACATCGTAAGTATCCGGATACCAGAATAACTCATGGCATTTCCTTTGTCGTATAGAGTCTCCTAACGCCGAATACAACCCTGCAGCCCGCCCAAGGCCGGGCTTGACACTTCAACGAGTGGCTCCCTGGCTCCGTCGGACGTGAATAGCACTTCACTTCCGGCCTCCTCCTCTCCTCACGCTGCGGATGACGCCGAGGTGGGGTCCCAAAAGGGGCCCAGCCAGGAGGAGGAGGTTCTGGAGGCGCCGCAAGGCAACCTCCCGGATTCTGGGCATAAGGGGGACCAAACCCCAAAGGGCTCTAAGTCGGGCCCTAGGCCGGACTCCGGGGTGCGGTTTGAGTGGAGGTCCGAGAGGCCTCTCTGTCGCGGCCATGAGGTGGCCGGTCTGCCGCATCCTGCGCTGGTGATGTAGGTTTGAGTGCTTCCTCCTCTAATCGGGGTAGCAGCCTGCCGTTTCGGGTAGCTCTTGGAGGGGCGTTCGAGTTCGTACTCTTCGGCCGCAAGGACTTCAGTCCATCTTTCAGCTAGCAAATCTTAATCAGCTCTAAGCTGTTGCTGCTTTTTCTTGAGGCTGATTGCGATGGTCATAAGCCTGCATTTGAAACGCTCCTGTTCGACGGGATCCTCAGGCACGACAAATTCGTCGTCGTCGAGGCTTGCCTCATCTTCGGAGGGAGGCATGTAATTATCGTCCTCTACCTCTCTGTCTGCCACTCTCTCATGAGGGCTGGCTTCTCCATCCTCCTATGCTGAATCTTGCTGGAGGGTGTTGTCTTCGGCACTTTCCGGGGTGTTATTGTCTCCCGTGCCGGAATCACTGTTTTTGCTGTGGCGGGATTTAGAGCAGCGCCGCTGACACCGGCGCTTAGGCTGTTTCTTGGAGGGGTCATCCTCCGTTGTTCCATCACCGTTCCCATCTTTTGGGATGTCCACCATGTAGATGTCGTATGACGAGGTGGCCTTCCAGTGCCCTGTAGGCACTGGTTCTTGGTCGTCTCCTGCAACATCGTCCATACCGTCGATGTCTTCAGAGTCAAAGTTGAGCATGTCGGTTAAATCATCGACAGTGGCTACGAAGTGGGTGGTGGGTGGGTTTTGAATTTCTTCGTCGTCCGTATCCCAGCCTTCCTGACCGTAGTCCGTCCAGGGCTCTCCTGATAAAGAGAGAGACTTTAGTGAATTCAGGATGTCGCCAAAGGGCAAGTGCTGAAAGATGTCCACGGTGGTGAACTCCATGACCGGCGCCCAATCGGGTTCGATTGCTAGGGGCGCGGAAGGTCCGGAGTTTGGAGAGGAGTCCGGAGAGGAGTCTGGTACCTTGGAGTTACGAGCCTTGCAAAGGACAGGGATAGTATTCGGCTCCATCGCCGTAGAGATAGCGGCCCCCAAGGCGGTGTCCAGCCACCCGTCCTCGGTTGGCGCAGTCGGCTCCGAGCTAAGGGTCGGAGCGGACACTTGTGCAGCCTCCAGGGCACTGTCCAGCGGCAGAGCTAGATCATGCCCATCGTGACAGTGTGGCGCGCTTGGCTGTGGCTTGAACCCATCGAAGATCAAGTCTCCGCGGACTCAGCCGTATAGTTCAAACTTCCAAATCTGACCTGATGGCTAGGGACGTAGCTTTCAATCTGCTCCAGACGGCCAAGCGAATTGGCCCGCAGTGCAAAGCCGCCGAATACGAAGTTCTGTCCGGGGAGAAAAGTCTCACCCTGGACCGCGTCGTTGTTGATAATCGGAGGAGCCATCGGGCCTGAAGATCACAACACAGAGGAACTCTCAATGAAAGCACCAATGTCGGTGTCAGAACCGGCGGATCTCGGGTAGGGGGTCCCGAACTATGCGTCTAGGCAGATGGTAACAGGAGACAAGGGACACGATGTTTTTACCCAGGTTCGGGCCCTCTCGATGGAGGTAAAACCCTACTCCTGCTTGATTAATATTGATGATATGGGTAGTACAAGAGTAGATCTACCACGAGATCAGAGAGGCTAAACCCTAGAAGCTAGCCTATGGTATGATTGTTGTTCGTCCTACGGACTAAAACCCTCTGGGTTTATATAGGCACCGAAGAGGGTTAGGGTTACAAAGAGTTGGTTACAATGGTAGGAGATCTACATATCTATATCGCCAAGCGTGCCTTCCACGCCAAGGAAAGTCCTATCCAGACACGTGACGAAGTCTTCAATCTTGTATCTTCATAGTCCAGGAGTCCGGCCAAAGGTGATAGTTCAGCTATCCGGACACCCCCTAATCCAGGACTCCCTCAGAGGGACTGGCCAACATTGGAGGGTACGTACGGTAGGGCGGCGGAGGCGCAGCCAGCCATGGGAGGCGGGAGCAGGCGGAGCCGACGGGGTGGTTTGGTTTGGGCGGCTGGAGGAAGAAGAAGACAAGAGATAGAAGATACACGACAGATGTTGGATGTCAATCCAACGGCTGGTAGGTAGAATCGTTTGTTGACTGGCTAGTAAGTCGATACCACCTTGGATAGGATATTTCCTCGCGGGTCCCAAATGTTAGAATCCAAATCTGTCACGGTCATGCAGCCTTTCCTATGAAAATTTACAACCCATTTGATGTGCTAGTTCGAAATAAGTTTGTGGGAGCTGGTGGGGGCTAATCACTTGGCTTCTCTAATGCACAGTGAGCTCAAGCAGCCGGCGAGAGTGATGTTATTTCCCTTGGTTGGGATGTGTTACAATATTTCACTCTAAAATAAACTAATGGCAAGCCATTTGCCTTGTTTCAAAGAAAATATGATAGTCACAACCGAGTTGAAAAGCGAAGGAACATCTAACTCTAGCTTACAAACTGTACAAAAGCATGAGGGTTAATTGTTCATCAGGTTTACAAAGAAACCCAGGTTGAAAAGGGCAACAACTTCTAACTCCAGCACTGTTTTCGGCAGTCACAGTCAAATGGATCGGTCAGGTCCATAGAATGAACATCCTGGGTCGTAAAATTTACTGAATTATGACCACAATATGTTGTAAATAGAAGCCCGGCATGTTCAGAAGCTCTTTTGCCCACCTGAAACTCCTTTTTTTTACTCTTCGGCATACCCATCCATCAAAACCATGATGCTGATAAACTTAAGCCTGATTGACAATAGTAACCTCGCATTCAGCAGGAAGAATGTGACAAATCTAGTGTTTGCACGGTTGGCTACATATCGTTCTAGCGTTATTGTCTTCAATCGAATCTCATGAGAAGTGAGAAAATCCCGATGCTTACGAATCCACCGATTGGTTATAACTTTCTTACCCCGTCATGTTGCCTAAATAGACACGAAGATTGAAAATAGTTAAGGTCTAAAGAAGAGTGTCGAAAGAGCAACAGCTGAACGGTTAATTCTAGTTCACTATATGTGGGCTTCCAATGTGCATGAAATTATCACCTTTATATACAACTTCTCCAGACATGGAAAGCGTTGCAGCAAGCCAATAATGTTGTTCAGATCAAAACTATTCATTTGGATATATAAGATCTTGACAGAATCCAGCACCATTGATAGGCCATCCATGGAGAAACTCTTCATTGAGCATAGAACATAATATTAGTACAAAATGTGTACTCCAAGATGATATATAACTTATGTGCAAAAATTTAAAATGCAGCTTATGGTTACAAGTGTAGATGATAATACAAAGTACCTGAAGAACTGTGGAGCCAAACACCATATTGAAATGAGCACAGAGATCATGTATTACACACAAGGTCTCCAGTTTGGGCGCAGAGAGGACGGTTATTTGCAACGGTGAATAACTAGAATCAAGGATCAACCTTTGAAGTGAAGGGGCATCTTAGATGACGAGCTGCCTTCCATCAAAAGAAATTCCAATTCTTACAAAGTTAGGCGACTTTATTTGGAGACAACTGATTCTAACTGTGAAAACAAGCACCAAGCACTCTAGCGCAGGGCAACTGGAGTGGATGATGCTATGCAATGAGGCCTCCGATATACGAACCCGCATAAGTGAAAGTTTCTTGAGAAATGGGAGTCGAAGGTTTAGTACTAGATTGTCTCGTAGGTAGCACAACGCAAAGGTGGTGGTGTGGAGAGAGCAGGAAAACCGTGAAATGGACATCGGTGCTGACGGCACAAGTTCATGGCGTTCGGTATGTGGTATGTGATTTCCAGGGGATAGTAGAACTCAAGCATCTGTAGTTCTATGAATTCAGGGGATTTTAGCCAGGCGTCCACCATGCAGGGCATGGTATGCTTGCTCAGATAGCATGACGGGATGCACATGCTTTGAATGGAGCCCTGGTGGGAGGAGATGATGGCTCTGGGGATTTCAAAATCATTGAAGAGAGATAGCTGACGACAATCGGGATTAAGGGGCACGACACGCCATAGAGGGCCCCCGAATTGAGAGGACTTGGGTTCGGCAGCAATCCTTTGTGGGGAGAAGCGAGATGATCTCCCCAAGGATGGCGTCCAGGGGATCGCTGATGCGGTCCACCCGAGATTCTACGGGTTCCTGGCATCCGGTGGTGGCAGGGTCGCCGCTTCTCCCCGCGCTGCCGGGTGCGGGATCTACAACAGGCGTCGCCGCTGGTGGGAGCCTCATCTTCTTGGCGCTGGGGTCAGCCGACTCCATTTTCCTCGAGGGTGTCGCGTCGCGCTCACGGATTTGAGCAGAGTAACGAATAACGAGCCTAGTTGTAGTGCGAGCGAAGAAGAAGGGGAGCTGGGTTTTTTTGTAGGAGTGAGGAAGAAGGGAAGCTGGGGTTTTCTATAGGAGTGAGGTGAGGAATTTCGGGGTACGAGTGGAGTGAGGTGACGTGAGGTGGGTGGGAGCGAGGAGGAAGAAGAACACCCAGGTTTTTCTGGGGGGGGGGGGCGGTGTGTTGGGTGTGGGTAGCGCCTCTCATTCAGTAAATATATGGGCTTTTGGATTGATTTTAATATTTACTAGTGTGGATGGGCTGTTTTGTCTTCGGCCTAGAGAAACAATTACTACTAGTACAGTGGAGACACTCTACAGCTACCCAGAAAAACAATTACTACTAGTACAGTGGGGACACTCTACCGCTTCTAGCTCCTCCTAGGTCATTGAAACGTCTCCCTCTACTGAATGCCTTTATACTTTTGTTCACCGACATGCGGGCCATGCATTGCGCGGGCCCAAATGCCATCCACCAAATTAGAAGGCAGTATGCAGGCGGAGAGTCACCATGGTCGTAGCGCGGCAGTAATGAGCCGTCGTATCACAAAACCCCACCTCCCCGCAGACTAAGTTTGACGGACGAAACAACCATCATTTCACTCTTCGCTGAATCCCCTTCTCCCTCACCGTCTTCAAGAAAGGCAACACTCGCATCTGCAACTGTTCTTCTCTCCGAATGAAGGGAAGGTAAGCGGATCCGTGATGTTGGTATATTTTTGTTCAGAGAAAAAAAGAACTTTTGCAAAGAAGTAAACGATCCTCACTCTCTTTTTTGTTTCATTGTCATTGCGATTGTGTTTTCCTTTCAGTAGTCTCCTAGTATTCGTCAGTTTCATGATGGACCAAGGAGAACCAGGCAAAGATCTGCCAATATTGGAGCAGACGCGGGAGGCTGATCCCCACGAGACAGAGAGCTCCAAGAAGATGGAGGCAGCCAACGAGCCGACCCCAGATACGCTCACGGCCACTACTGAGATGGTCAATGCCTCGTTTGAGGTTACAGCCCCCGTAGCACCGCAGGAGTAGTTTTCCCCCTTCAAGGATGTGTCCCCCCCCCCCCGCTGAGCTTCCCAAGGTGGTTTTCTTCTCTGCCAATCTTGATTGTGGTTTTTCATCTAAGTATGTGGTGATTAATAATGCAAAATTTTATTAGCTTCGATGCCATGCTATACATAGTGGTTTAAATAACTTGTGTTCCTTATACTGAAAAGTAATTCAGAATTTGTTTCTGTTTCAATTAGAGCCCTGATGTAGACAAGGATTGTGTGGTTGTACATGTCACTCGCTATGAGGCGGATGACCTGAATATACGCACTGGGAAAACGGATTTCTTAGGTTGTTGGATCTTGGAAGCCATTTGCGGTTATACCAATGAAGAGTTGTATTCCAGCCTCACTGTTGTTAGGCGTGTTGTCCAGGGTGTACTGAAGCACAAGAAGTTCAAAGCTACTCCTTCGTTTGTGAGGCATATTGTTCTTGTCAAGCTTACGCAGGAAGATGACATGGCATGCCTCCCCGAACAAGTTTATCAGTGGCAAGGCCACAAGGTTGTCTTCATGAAGGTTCACATGATTGAGCTGCTACGGGACGTCCTCGATGATGTTCATGGCAAGGTCCGTCTTGTGTCCAGCCCAAATTAGATTGAGGCATGAAATAGTTTCCCCAGCTAGTGTTTAATAGTAGTTTGGATTGTGTCTAATTATCCGAACCTTGCCTGTTATCGACCCCACTGGGGCTAGTACTCTGTTTGAATCCGTCTATGGGAACTACTGCTACTTTTGTGTGCCCGTGAATCATGTGAGAACCATCGTAATTGTTGCTTAAACAGATGCGTCCTCACTAGTTTTCTCATGAATATGGCATGGTAAGACATAAGCTGTCACGGTTTATCATACGAGCAGTGTGTGTTTTGATGAAATAGAGCAGTCGTTCGAGAACTATGCACCGACGTATACATAAGTACTTGTAAACACTGTTGGTGCTACCCCACTTGTAAGCCGTTGTGCAAAACATGGCACATTGGCTCAGCTCACTTCAACACTAGGCTATCGACCAGCTAACAATCAACAATCTGCTATCTGACATATAAGCAACTACTCCCTCCGTTCCAAAATAGATGACTCAACTTTATACTAACTTTGTACTAAACTTAGTACAAAGTTGAGTCATCTATTTTGCAACGGAGGGAGTATGTATCTTGTTATAGTGGTTCATGCAGTTAACTGAGGCCACAATGTAATAAATTCCAAACGTTCACATGCTAGTCCAGCGCTCATGTGGAAAACTCACATTAAACTCGTCTTCATAAAAAACTTGAAAAGCATAAGTTAAGAAATTTTAAACATCTCAATCATTCATAGAACATATCAAATATATACTAGTTCACAGCAAAAGACAAAGTTGTGAGAAGGTTTACAAATCAGGAAAAAACAAGCAAGGCTTCTCTGAGCAAAGGGCCTCCCGGCATGCTTAAATTTCCTGGAGTTCACTCTGGTTTTTTCTTGTTGCCACCATGCAGGGTTAGGTTCTCTCATTCCAGAATAACCAATTATAATTGTGGTCTCAGCTGGAATGCTAAACTGAACCATGTAGTGTACTAACAAGGTGAAATTCTTGTCCATTCCACTAAATTTAAGCACCGCTATTTGCAGAAATAAGCAGACCACAATGCCTCGTGTCCGCGCACCTGTCCAAAAAACCACCGTGGAGCCATGCCAGCTAGTACTCGGTCCATGGATGAACTGGTAGAAAGTGTATTCCGGACTAGGATGCAGTTGTTTTCGCTCGTCCCTGCACTGCAATCAGGAAGTAAAACGTATGAATCAGCTTCTTTTAGATTGCGTTGGTCATTCTACCTTAGTTACTACCAATGTAGGGATACCTTGAAGATGGGAGGTTAGACGATGACAACGAGGGATAGCCATCTCATTTTGCGTAGTTGTACTAAAACTGAGGTGTGTGCTTTTGATTGCGCGGATAGAAACGATACGGAGACAGACATCCCAAAACGATATGGAGACAGACATCCATGTTTGCGCAAATACGAAATACGGTTATTTAAACAGTGACAGATATTACTACTTTCCCCCGTTTCCTCTTAGAACCAACTCCTAGATTCATGCTACAACCATCCCACTTTCTTCCCTGTTTGAACCAACGCTTAGAGTCGACTGTATGAACTAGCTTTACTTCTAATAATAGTAGAAGTCTAGGTGGCTTTGGAACGGCGGACAGAAGTAGAAAAGGATCCACATGAAGGAAGCTAGGGCAGTAGAGCAAGGCATGTTTCGAATGAATATATACCTGAGGGTCGTCGGCATGTGGCAAAGACGGCGTCGGGAGGCCGCATATTGGCCACCGCAGGGAGGAAGAAGGGGTCGGAGGCCCTCCCGAGCCGGTGCTCTCTCGGAGAGAACGACACGGCCGTCGATCGGGACGCGCGGGCAGCCATTGGTCTCCTCCCTCGCCGCTGCCGACAGCGTGAACGATGCACCTACACCCCTGCCCCTGTCGAGGTTGTCGAGGTTGTCCGGACGGATTTGTGACCAGCCGTGAGCTGAGAGAGAGTGTGACCACCTATGTCTTGCTTAGATCTGGAGAGCATGAGAGAGTGAACGAGAGGAACCCTAGTAAAGCAAGCGCTAAGGCTCCTGCTTTTATATATAGTGGAGTGATTTTGTTGTACTAGCTTCAAAAAAATGCGCTCCTACGTGTACCCGCCAGTGGGTGTGAGAGAACTAGTGCGTGCGTGCACCACTTCTCTTCGTGAGAGTACAATATACTATGCCCAAAGAACGTTCGCTGCAAGAGTAGTAGTATAAGTGTGTGACGTGTGAGCTAAAATAAAATGTGCGCGGCGTCTTTTGTTTTTTAGAAGTTTTAAGGGTTGGGTGTGAAGAGCACATATGTGCGTGACGTCTACCTGCAGATATACGGTGGGTGCGATGTGCGAGTCTGCGAGAGGACTCAGGAGAGTCGTGACTCATGAGGGTGCATGTGCGTGAGAGAGAGGGGGGCACGTATCAATGCAATGCATGTGTCAGTAAATCATTATCCGGCAAACATTCGCCATAAGCCTTTTCTTGACGAACACCGTAAGAACCGTTAGATCAGCATCCGACAGTGTTAGTTTTGCCATGTCATTTAACAGAACAGCCACTCCTCCTACACACAAATCTTCCACGTGAGTGTTAGCAAACTGCCATATGCTCCCTCCGTTCCGAAATGCAGTGCATATAGCTTTATTGAAAATTCGAACCTCGCAAACTTTTACCAATTTTTCGTGTACCAAATTGCACATGTAGAATACCCTGTATATACCATTTCATTCATCTTCGAGGGGTAACTATAAAGATGGGTGAGGAGTCTACCAAGAAAGACCATCGTATCACCCGCAGCAATTTCAACCATCCTTTAGTGTCGAGGAATATCATAGGAACTCTATATGATATGATTTTATAGGATTTTTTCCTTTAGAGCCAATTGGTTCATAGGAATAGATTCATATACTCCACATTTCAAAGGAAATAAACATGATATCATTTTGATAGCTTTAGAGCCACTTGGTTCATATGAATGGATTCCTATACTCCCTTAATTTTAAAGGAAAATAAACATTAGCGTATATTCAATAGAAAAGTTCCGATGATATGAACCAAATTACATCTCTTTTCTAATCCCTCCTCATAGGAATTGAGATACATGTCATCTCTAGATTCAATAGAAAAGTTCCTATGATGTGAACCAAATGACATCTCTTTTCCAATCCATACTCAATGGAATTGAGATGCACCATGTCATCTCTTTCCCTACAACTTCCATGTATACATCTTCTATTCCTAAATAGATAGTACAACACACTAGTAGCTTTTTTCCAAAACATGCAACTATGGCACAAGAACTATATAGTGTGCCAATAACTTTGAAAGATAGTCGCTGGATGAAGCTAATCCGACAGTGCAGAGATAGGCAAATCCGAGCACTACTGGCCATTGGATATCATCAACATTCCACTAGATCTGCCACATGTACAATTTAGAAGACTCCATGGTTGAACTTAAGCATAATGCACAAACCGCAAAACACAAGCACTTCTCCTTTGTTCTAGAATCTTCTGTATCATAATTGATTATTTTTTTCTAAATGAATTGCCATTATTTGTTTTTTACTTTATGATTTACAATGCACAACCCCATGAATCTTAACATTTTTATAAAACTAATTGATTTTGAATGAGATGAACTATAAGAACTAAACGGACATCTACATCATACATATATGACTCAAAGCTTTACATGCTATAGTGTGTATTTATTCATAATTTGGTTTCGAAATCTCATGCGTTCAATACATGTGCACCTTACTAGTTTTGAGTAGAGTAGAAAATTTCATGCAGCCCCAGGTATATCAAAATGCAGGGCCCATGCATCATTGCCTTTAGGTCGAACCTGCATCCACAATTTTTTGTACGTACTATATCTCCACTGGTCCCCGAACCCAAAATGCTGCCTCGTTCCCGTAAAACCAAGCGGCCCACACATATTTAAGGCGTCGACTCGAACCCGTTTACTACGACTTGGCCCCGCACACCATCCTACAAACCCTACCGCCGCACTCATCATCGGTTTTCTTCAAGAGGACGAGGGAGAAGCCGATTTGTAGTGAAGGCGCTTTCAAAAATAGGATCTGTATTGGAGACCCCTACCCTAGGGTGCCCTAGGTAGCTGCCGCACGCATCATTGTTTTCTCTTTTCTTTATGCTCTTGCGCCCTAAAGTGAAATGATGGTTGCTTCGTCCGGCCAGCTTAATGCGGGAAAGGTGGGGCTTTGTGATTTGACCCCTCATTGCTCATTTTCTACTACTGCGGCGCTACGACCGGGGTGCCTCCAATTCCAACTGCTACTCTGAACTGTAATTTGGTGCATTGCACATGGAACAAGACGGTGGATGAGCCACATGTCGGCCAAAGGGGTCCTGTTAAGTGTGTCGCCATTTCGTGTGTGGACTGACCCTGCTTGAGTTGCTACCCCAACACGAAAGGAGCGGCCTACCACTTGGTTTTGCTCCTTGGTGCATCCCGACTATATTGATCTAAAAAGATACGTGCTAAACTATCCTCTCCATCTCGGTTTTTTATTTTTAGGCGTCTCGGTTTATAGGGCCTGCACGTAGTTCTAGGTCATCCATTTGACTAACTAAATATGAGTTAATATGTCACAAAAAGTATATCATTGGATTCTTAAGCGGATGTAGTTGTATTTAAAAGTCGAGGGCGGGGCTTTTCCTGCGCGGTAGGCGGGGCAGTTCCGCCTAGTCGGTTCGACAAATACACGAGAAGACGAGGGAGTAGGCTGCTACAAACGTAGGGATGTGTGATTTGACAGTGAGATACTGCTGGACAGGTGGGGCCCCATGATTTGACTTGCCATTATCATTTTAACTGCGGCGCTACGACCGGCGTGAGTCTCCCGATTCCTAACCACCTCCATACAGGTGCCTCTCCCAATGCTCCACCATGTAGTAGTAGAGGCTGGCTCTTGCATGAGAGCCCACTTCTCCACTTTTTCCTTGCCTCTCTTTCCTCCACATATGCAAAAATGCCATGTAAAGCGCACTATTGTAGTTACTTGCTCCTACAGGTGCTTAGGCTTGCCACTTAGGCATAAAGTCTGTTGTGGCAAGTTAATCAAGAAGAGAGAGACTAGTTTGGTGACCCAAGGAAGAAACGGCGCTAAGCACATGTACCTAGGTGAAAAGACAATTTTGAGTCTATAGCTAATTAAATGAATCAAACTTAGCAACACCATTTCATTGGAAGAGGTCACTCCTTGGCAAATGGAATAAATACTAGTGCTCCCTATGTTTCATTATATAAGATCGTTTTTTACACTAGCTAGTGTCAAAAATGTTCTTATATTATGGGACGGAGGGAGTACGAAGAAAGAGATAGAGAGGAGTAAAAAAATACACTTATAGCCAACCTTATAGCCAACCTTGTTGTAGTATGAGTGACTAAGTGATGACTATGTATGACATGCCAACATCAGATAGCCTAACGCACCATGTTAAATCTCCAAGGGCATGACCGCGCGTGCGACGCGACGGTCGTGGTAGGCGCGACCATGATATGGGCTACTGGCAGCCCTTGGATCTGAGATCAAACGGTCGCATGCTAAGTTGCTGAAAATTTTAAGAATAACCCTCCAGGATAGGATATTCACCCATAGGTATAGAATCACGTCATGCAACTGTTCGATCTCAGATCCAAGGGCTCTTGGAAGCCCGTGTCATGGGAGAATGGAAAGCCACTACCCTGCCGTTCGCACGATGGCAGTTCACTCCTACTCGTCCCCGCACGTCCTTCAATACTACGGCGGTTCGCTCCTAGTCATCCCGTCCTTTCACATTACGGCAGTTCCACTAATCCTAACCCTCCTCCCAAATCCATAGCGTCCCAAATCTCCACGATCGGCGGTGAGTACAAGGTTAGAACCATCACCGGCGATGAGTTCGACATCATGTACACTCGTTCTTTCGCGACGGTGAAAGGATGCCTTTCTCGCTTCAGACGCATGTTCGAAAACTCAGATGATGAGTGGGTCGCTGGGCTAGATGTTGAGTACACCAGAGTCCTGGGACGAGAGAAGGATCTAAAGGATGAAGAGAGGAAGAAGCCCGCCATGATCTAGGTTTGCGTACATAACGTTTGCTTGGTCTACCACATATGCCATGCCGACGTTGAGTGCCAGGATTTTAAGAACTTCCTCAAGGACAAAACAGTGAAATTCGTTACTGTAGACTTTAAGAATGACAAAGAAGTCCTGGGTCGGATAGGCCTCCTTGTAGGAAACCCCTTCGACCTCCAGAAGAATTGGCTGCTGCCCTCTCGCCAGCCTTCAATGCTGACCCTGGCAGGAGCCATGGTTCATCCTTCGTACCATAAACTGGAGAAACCTTATTACACGTTTCATCGTCATGCATGGCAGCGGAATGTACTAGATATAGACCACATACACTATGCTGCAATGGAAGGCTACCTTTGTTTCAATATCTACAAGGGTTGGATGAAGAGCAAGAGCCAAGTGTGCGGTTCAAGCAAAGAAGTATCGGCCAAGAGGAAGAGGGACAATGACGAAGTCGAGGACGTGGACAAGGACTCTGAGTGAGTAAGGTGTCAGTATCGTTGCTCATAGTGGTTCTAAATGCAGTGTCTACCGGATTAGTTGCATAGTTTAATTTCAGGTGTGCTTAGTTTAATTTGAGGGTTATGTTGTGGTGAGCCCCCAGCAGAACTATGTTATGTTTCTTGTCGTTACTTTAACTCTTCAGTATGTACATACTACTAGTATTTCTTTAATAGAATTTAGCACCCCAATTAAGCACGTACTAGCTTTTTTAATAGTACTATATGCATAATTTGGCGAAGAGCGCTCTCTATATGTACCACCTTTTTTTTAATTTCAATTTTTGCTCCGTGGCGCAATCCATCGATACTACTACTGTACAAAAGTATACATTTTTTAAAAGGCTAGAGTACTGTTCATCACATATATAGCCAGTTAAATTCTCAACCTAAAACGACGCCCATGCCATGTAGTAAACCGATACAGAGGAAGTATAGTAAAAATGAGGTGATTTTACCGAGCGATCGGCGGGGGATCATGGCCTGTCATGCGGTCCCACGTGTCATGATGTACCAAGGCGATGTGCGTGTCCCTCTTGAGGCAAAAGCAATACTACGTGGTTTGAGATGATGGCAAACCGAAGTGTGAAATAATGGTTGCTTCGTCTGTCTGGGAAGGTGCGGCATTGTGATTTGACTTCTCATTGCTCTTTACTACTACTGGGCCGGTACGAGTGGGGTGCGTCCCCCCTGCTGTTCTGCATTGTTATGTGGTGCTTGACACGTCGACCCGCTTGCTATATGTCCCACATATTGGCGACAGGAAGTACATAATTCATGAAAGGGAGCGTCGACGAAGGAGTATACTACAGAATTCATGAAAGGGAGCGACTTAGTTTTTGAAAAATCTGTTTTTACGGAGTACATACCCACTAGGGTTTATAGGGCTCATCTAAAAAACATTCATTTTTCCGTTTGATAAGTCTCAATTCTACTACTAGTAGTAGTACCATTACATGTTGGATTTCGAGGTCCGTTAGATCAACCGACCCAAGCAGTGTCAAGAGGAAACTAACCAATGCATGTAGAAGTTCATGGAAATTTAGTGGTCATTCATGTATTCGTTCTAATTAGTACCTCGGTAAACATAACTTCTTGAGAAAAACGAGCGTACTAATTACTTGTGCAAACTACGAAATTAATTCGACCACTCACCGTCTACCTTGGTTGGAGAGATTTTGAAATTGAGCCATAAACTGGAAAGGTGGGAGTAGTAACTTTTGTCTCGATTACTATTTGTGGCCTTGTATAGATGCAAAATGTATTTTTTTATAGTGGCCTTATATATGTAAATGGAGGGAGCACTAACCAAGGTACGTACAGTAGGGACGAGGAGTAAACGGAGGGAGTAGTAAAATTTTCTCCCCCTGCTGCGAGCCACCGCGCGCGTGGGCGAGGGAGCGGGCTTAAGGCGTACAGTAGTAGGAGTAGTACTACTACTACTACTCGTAAGCAAGCTTCACCTCATCCTGCGAGCCACCATGCCCGTGGGCGGGGGAGACAGCATACTAAGAAAGCTTCTCCTCGTTCTGCGAGTTGACGGGACATATCAAAAGTACTCCAGTATATAGAGCCTTGCCTCTAAGGTAGGCCCCACATGGTTTGCCTCTTTTTTTTAATTTAACATAACGTGTCAAGTCGCAATTTGTTTGTTCACCCATGGTAGACGATCCTCCCTCCACCAAGTGGACAACCAGTACACGTGTCAAATTACCACGTGGGCTGCCTTTTCATACAGAAATGATCTCCACCATGTACCCGCGCGGGTGTGGTTGGGAAAGAGACGGGAGTACGTGCGTCATGCATGCACCTCCTCTCTTCATGCACGTCCCCCACCTACGTGGGTGTGTGTGAGAGAGATAAAAACCTAGACATAATGCGTCGTCCGTCCCCATGCCTCCGCCCAGTCCAACCACCAGTCACCACCACGCCCCACTCCTCCTCACCTTATCTCTCATCTTTCTCCCTCCATTTTTATATACAAGGGGCCACTATAAAAATTACAATTTGCAGATATACAAGGCCACTAACACTAATCGATGCAATATTAATGGTGTTTGCCTAGTGGTACTAGCAAAGGAGGACATTAATTATCCCTTGCATGCATTCGGGAGTTTGTAAAAAAATGCTTCTTGATATTCCGTGCAATGCACGGGCATCTTGCCAGTCCATGAAAACAACACATGGCAAAATTCCATGGCGAACGAGGGATTTGAATCTGTTGGGAGGGGCTGTTTGGATCTTGCCCGGGGTAGCCAAAATATTGGCGACCCTTTTGTCCATCGGTGCCTTTGCCACCGATGAACGAGGAATGGCTCGGGTGCTCATGCTGTCATGCATCCTCCAGCGCGCATGTTGGAGACGAGCTTGCACGAGCTGTGTTTTTTTTGTCCCACAACGCCGCCCAAGCCGCCCGCAGACCGACCGGCGACCCGCAAATTACGCCATCCAACCGTAGCCGCACACATAATGATAGCAACTCAACCAACCGGACGAAATTCACGCAAACACGTAGACAAACTGATATTTCATATAAACAACGACGGAAATCATATAAAATATCGGATTTTCATACAAACATGACGGATTTCATTACATTCAAATGAACTACGCGGGGCTAGTTTTGGACAGCACAGGTATATAATACCTGGCCTAAATGGTCGCCCGCCGATCGATTTGTGTCACTACAAAAAAAGACACATCCGTGACATTTTGGGCCGAACGAAATTTTTGTGTGTCATGCATATGACACTTCTATGACGATAATTGTGACAAAACCCGGTATCATCATAGATGTGGTGGGCTCCTACTTCTATGACAAAAAATCATGACAAAAATGGGCTTTTCGTCCTGGGCGGGCCGGAGACGCAGCTGCATGACATTCTTTGGGCCGTCCATGATGGAAAAAACCATGGTAGAAGCGAGGGGGAGGAAAATTTCGGGGAGTTGCCGGTTACGGTGGGAGGTCGGGGGCGGAGCGATGCGCGTTTCTCTCGTAGACATACGCGCGTGTGTGCGAGGCGTTGGCTCTAACTGAACCCGAGCGAGGCGTTGGCCTCTAACTGAACTCGAGTGATTGCACTGCAGGCTACGCATTACTGAACCCGAGCGATCGATCGATGGCTGTTAACGGAACCTGATGGAGCGATTCCTTCGCAACTGCTGCTAACTGAAGCCGATCGATTGGATGAACAGTGAGCGTTGCAGGGGGGATTTGGATGAATAGTGAGCGGTGGCGTTGCCTCTGGATGAACAGGACCCCGTGGTGTGGAGGGCTGGATGAACATTAGACGGTGGAGTGGTGGCCATGGAGGGGTGGTTGAACAGGACCCCGTCGTGTGGAGGGCTGGATGAACAGTAGATAGTGGAGGGCTGGATGAACAGTAGACGGTGGAGGGATGGTTGAACAGTAGCCGGTGGAGTAGCACGCGGTGGAGGCTGGATGAACAGGAGCCCATGGAGGCTGGAGGAGGTCGACGGTAGCCCGTGGAGGCTGGAAGAGGTCGACGGTGGAGATGAACAGTATCCCATGGAGTCCCGTTTTGCGGTATGGCACACCCCTCCCGATCAACATGACCCCTGTTTCGACCGTAGGAGGTCTGTTTTGTCCGTTTTGTGGTACGCCACACCCCTCCTGATCAATAGGACCCCCCGTTTCGACCGTAGGAGGTCCGTTTCGTCCATTTTGCGGTATGCCACACCCCTTCCGATCAACAGGACCCCCGTTTTGACCGTAGGAGGTTCGTTTCCTCCGTTTTGCGGTACGCCACACCCCTCCCGATCAACAGGACCCCGTTCCGAACATACGAGGTTCGTTTCCTCCGTTGTGCGGTACGTCAGGCCTCGTTTCCATCGCCTATTCCGTCCAAGCTGGTTGGCTCCCACGCATTCCGTTGCCTCCCGATGAACATGACGCATTCCGTTGCCTCCCCATGAACACAACACATTCCGTTGCCTCCCCACGAACACGACACATTCCGTTGCCTCCCCATGAACACGACGCATTCCGTTGCCTCCCCATGAACAACACGACGACGTTGTTTCTCTGTTCCGACCCAGCCATGTACGTATGCGTGAGTAGGCGTTCGAGACCCTGCCCGTATGTACGTACGTGGCCGTATTTTCTTTCTTGCACCCTCACCGCTGTACGTACGTGTACATGCTACGTGCGCGCCTCTACTACGACACGTACGCGCCTCTACTATGACACATGCATGCCTCTACATCGACCAGTATATATGTGCGTACACGTTCGCGACTAGAATGACAACACTACGTACGCTTTGACCAGGTGGGTCCCGACTGTCAGGCACTTCCTTGCCTGCGAAGATGTAGCTGGTGGGTCCTAGCAGTCAGGGGGGCAAATCATTTTTTTTGCCCAGACACACTTCCTTGCATGCGAAGATGTAGCTAGTGGGTCCCAGCAGTCAGGGGGGCGAATCGTTTTTTTTTGCCGGGACGCACTTCCTTGCGTGTGAAGATGTAGCTGGTGGGTCCCAACAGTCAGGGGGAAATGTTTTTTTCGTGAAATACGGTGGCCCGTCCGGTGGGTCCCCGCTGTCAGGTGGAGGAATAATTATTTTGCGTGTAATAAGAAGGCACTTCCTTGCGGCCGATGTGGACCCAGCTGTCAGCCTCTCCGCGCACAGTACTCTTTCGATGGAAGTCGGTCGTTGACCACATTAACCACGCCGCGCCGAGAACACCACGGCAGTGGATGACGGCGAGGCCAAGGAAGGGGATGACACGGAGGCAGGGAAGACTCGGCAGTTGTTTCCCATGCAGAGGGGAGTACGACTGTACGAGGGTTTACTGGTTCGTCTGCCGTCACCGGAGAAAAACAGCAGGTGTGGGTGAGTAGAGGGATGGTAGCAGGGAGGAGGGAGCAGGCAGTCCCGCCGGCGCTTGTTTGAGCGGCTAGAGCAAGAAGAGCAGAGATTGAAGAAGCACGACGGTCGTTGGATGGACATCCAACCGTCACTACTTGTGCGTCAACCTTTTTTTTAGGAAAGCCTCAAATCTGTGGAAAACATCATATAGCCCATCTGCCATTATTTCTAATAATTTACAGCCCATTTGCTAATTCTTAAGTTGTTTTGGAGCCCATATTCTTTTTGTTAGCATTACAACCCATATTGTGGCCACGGTTAAAAAATTATACGAAATTTTGCATATTTCGGTGCGGTCCGAACTGTTTTTAATCCCGAAATTTCGACTCACAATCAAACTGATTTTAAAAATAAATGTATATCAATATAAAATCCAACAAATTCTCCACGCATAAAAATTAATCTAATTTAAAATCTTGAAATGAAAAAAAAATATTTGAAACTAATTGCCGGTTTGATGTGTTTTAAAAATGTACAGCCCATTTCTCATTACTGATGGGCCATTTTCTCTGCCAGCCGAAAGAAAGCTCTCCTCGTCTTGAAAGATTTGCAGCCCAATAGGCCTAACAAAGCGACTTACTTGGCAAATCACAAAAAAACTAGGCTGTGGCCGTGGACCCAGCTGTCAGCCTCTCCACGTACAGTACTCTTCCAATGGAAGTCGTTCCTTGACCACGTTGACCACGCCGCGCGGCGAGCACCACGGCGGTGGACGACGACGAGGCCTAGGAAGGGGACGACACGGAGCCAGGGAAGACACGGCAGTGGAAGCCCGCGCGGAGAGGAGTACGAGGGTTCACTGGTTTGGCTACGGTGTGAGGCTGCAGTCACCGCAGGGCCTGGCCAGCAGTGGGAATAGTAGGGGGCGGTGAGGCCTCCGCGGCAGCGCAGCCGGCCACGGGAAGCAAGAGCATGCGGCACAACTGGTGCTGCTTTGGGCGGCTGGAGCAAGAAGACCAGAGGTTGAAGAAGCACTATGGCCGTTGGATGGACATCGTACGGTCACTAGAGCTAGAATCGTTCATATTGACTAAGTTGAGAAAGCCCTTCGTCCCTGTCAACTTAGTAGGCCCACAAGACAGCCTCCCACCAAGGTGGGTCCCAGCTAGCTGGGGGAGTATTCATTTTTTTGTGCGTAATAAGGAGGCACTTCCGGTGGGTCCGAGCTGACAGCGGGGGGAACGTTTTTTTCGCGAAATACGGTGGCCCATTTGGTGGGTCCCAGCAGTCCGGGGGAAACGGTTTTTTTCGCAAAATACTGGTGGCCCTCTGGTGGGTCCCTGCTGTCAGCTAGAGGAATAATTATTTTCCGTGTAATAAGGGGGCACTTCCTTGCAGCTGTCGTGGACCCAGTTGTCAGCCTCTCCACGTATAGTACTCTTCCGATGGAAGTCGGTCGTTGACCACATTGACCACGCCGCGCCGAGAGCACCACGGCGGTGGACGACGGCGAGGCCTAGGAAGGGGACGACGCGGAGCCGGGCCACAGGAGGTAGGAGTAGGCGGTAGCACAGCCGGCCACGGGAGGCAGGAGCACGCGGCACGACCTGCTTTGGGCGGCTGGAGCAAGAAGACTAGAGGTTGAAGAAGCACTATGGCTGTTGGATGGACATCATACGGTCACTGGAGTATTGACTAAGTTGACAAAGCCCTCCGTCCCCATCAACTTAGTAGGCCCACAAGTCAGCCCAACAATATGGTGGGTCCCAGCTAGCAGGGGGGTATTCATTTTTTTAGGTGTAATAAGGAGGCACTTCCTTGCGTACGAAGATATAGTTGGTGGGTCCGACCTGTCAACTGGGGGAATGTTTTTTTCGCAAAATACAGAGGCCCTTCCTATGGGTGCTAGCTTTCAGGTGGAGGAATCATTATTTTGCACGTAATAAGGAGGCATTTCCTTGCGTGCGGCCATGGACCCAGTTGTTAACCTCTCCACGTACAGTCCACTTCCGATGGATGTCGTTCATAGACCACGTGGACCAGGCCGTGCCGAGAGCACCAGGGCGGTTGACGATGGCAAGGCCTAGGAAGGGAACGCCATGGATCCAGGGAATACTCGGCAGTTGTTTCCCACGTGGAGGAGTACGAGGTTTTACTGGTTCGTCTGCCGTCGCCGGAGAATAACAGCATGTGTGGGTGAGTAGAGGGATGGCTAGGCCAGCGATGGGAGTACGATGGGGCCGTGAGGCCTGCGCGGCAGCATAGCCGGGCCGCGGGAGGAGGGAGCAGGCAGTACCGCTGGTGCTTGTTTGAGCGGGTGGAGCATGAAGAGCAGAGATTGAAGAAGCACGACAGCCGTTGGATGGACATCCAACAGTCACTGCTCTCGTGTGTTGACTAAGTTGACAGGGCGTTGCGTGTGCGTCAACATTTGTTTTATGAAAGCATACGCGTCAACCTGTAGTAGGCGCACAACTCAGCCTCAAATCTGTGGAAAACAGCATACAGCCCATCTACCATTATTTCTAATAATGTACAACCCATTTGCTAATTCTTAAGATTTTTTTGGAGCCAATAGCATTAGACCCCATATTGTGGCCACGGTTAAAAAGTATACGGAATTTTGCATATTTCGGTGCGGTCAACTGTTTTGAATCCAGAAATATCGGTTCACATTCAAACTATTTTGAAAAATAATTTATATAAATATAAAATGCAAATAATTGTCCACGCATAAAAATCAATGGAATTTAAGATCTTGTAAT
Organism: Triticum dicoccoides; assembly: GCF_002162155.2. Taxonomy (NCBI): domain Eukaryota; kingdom Viridiplantae; phylum Streptophyta; class Magnoliopsida; order Poales; family Poaceae; genus Triticum; species Triticum dicoccoides. The sequence goes on from NC_041393.1 coordinate 256,515,950, forward strand.
GAAAAAAAATTGAAACTAATTCCCGGTTTGATGTGTTTTAAAAAATGTACAGGCCATTTCTGGGCAAACCGAATGAAACTCTCATCGTCTTGAAAGATTTGCAGCCCAGCAGGGCCGATAAAGCAAGTAGGCCTTGTTTGGGTATTTCTTTAAAAAAATAGAACTGGGCTAGCCACTTTCAGCAAGAAAAAAACACAACTGGGCTCATGATGTGGTAAACATAAATAAAACCTTGGCTAGACGGGCCACAGCCCCCGCACAGCCCCGTTGTTACCCTAATCCGTCGCTAAAACTAGTATAAATAACAACTGCTTATTCCTCCAAAAAAAAACTGCGCGACTTCCTGGGTCCCTGGTGTCAGCCGCTCGTAGTGTAATTTTCTCGTTTATTGACTATGTTGACAATGGCGTGATCCCCAGATGTCCAACCACTAGGAGGAACCATATTTTTGGGCTTGTACTATACAGGCACTTGCTTGCGTACTGCCATGACGCTGGTGGGTCCCTACTGTCATCCTCTCCACGTATAGTCATCTCCTTGTTCCTCTTGGTTGCTGACGACATTGACAACGCAAGAGGGCGGCGCACCGCGCACGGCGAGCAAACCAAGGCCGCAAGGCGGAGGACGATGGCGAGGCCTCGGATGGAACAAACAGGAGCCGTTGAAGATGCACTGGTCCAGTCGCAGGCGGAGGGGAGTACGAGGGTTGACTGGTTCGGGCATGGGTGCGTGTTGGGGCTGACGTCGCCGGAGAATAACAGGACATGTGGGGGAATAGAGGGAGGGACTGGCCAATGTTGGAGGGTACGTACGGTAGGGCGGCGGAGGCGCAGCCAGCCATGGGAGGCGGGAGCAGGCGGAGCCGACAGGGTGGTTTGGTTTGGGCGGCTGGAGGAAGAAGAAGGCAAGAGATAGAAGATACATGATAGATGTTGGATGTCAATCCAACGGCTGGTAGGCAGAATCGTTTGTTGACTGGCCAGTAAGTCGACACCACCTTGGATAGGCTATTTCCTCACGGGTCCCAAATGTTGGAATCCAAATCTGTCACGGTCATGCAGCCTTTCCTATGAAAATTTACAACCCATTTGATGTGCTAGTTCGAAATAAGTTTGTGGGTGCTGGTGGGGCTAATCACTTGGCTTCTGTAATGCACAGTGAGCTCAAGCAGCCGGCGTGAGTGATGTTATTTCCCTTGGTTGTGATTTGTTACAATATTTCACTCTAAATTAAACGAATGGCAAGCCATTTGCCTTGTTTCAAAGAAAATATGACAGTCACAGCCGAGTTGAAAAGGGCAAGAACATCTAACTCCATCTTACAAACTGTACAAAAGCACGGGGGTTGATTGTTCATCAGGTTTACAAAAAAAACCAGATTGAAAAGGGCAACAACATCTACTATTCATTTGGATATATAAGATCTTGACAGAATCCAGCACCATTGATAGGCCATCCATGGAGAAACTCTTCATTGAGCATAGAACATAATATTAGTACAAAATGTGTACTCCAAGATGATATATAAATTATGCACAGAAATTTGAAATGCAGCTTATGGTTACAAGTGTAGATGATAATATAAAGTACCTGAAGAATTGTGGAGCCAAACACCATATTGAAATGAGCACAGAGATCATGTATTACACCCAAGGTCTCCAGCTTAGGCGCAGAGAGGACGATTATTTGCAACGGAGAATAACTAGAATCAAGGATCAACCTTTGAAGTGAAGGGGCATCTTGGATGATGAGCTGCCTTCCGTCAAAAGAAATTCCAATTCTTACGATGATCTGTGCAATGAGGCCTCCGATATACGAACTCGCACAAGTGAAAGTTTCTTGAGAAATGGGAGTCGAAGGTTTAGTACCAGATTGTCTGGTAGGTAGCACATCGCAAAGGTGGCGGTGTGGAGAGAGGAGGAAAACCGTGAGATGGACATCGGTGCTGAGGGCACAAGTTCATGGCGTTCGGTATGTGGTATGTGATTTCCAGGGGAATAGTAGACCTCAAGCAGCTGTAGTTCTATGAATTCAGGGGATTTCAGCCAGGCATCCACCATGCAGGGCATGGTATGCTTGCTCAGGTAGCATGACTGGATGCAGAGACTTTGAACGGAGCCCTGGTGGGAAGAGATGATGGCTTTGGGCATTTCAAAATCATTGAAGAGAGATAGCTGATGACAGTCGACATTAAGGGGCACGGCGCGCCATAGAGGGCGCCACTGAATTAAGAGGACTTGGGTGCGGCAGCAATCCTTGGTGGGGAGAAGCGAGATGATCTCCCCAAGGACAGCGTCTGGGAGATCGCTGATGCGGTCCACCCGAGATTCTACGGGTTCCTGGGATCTGGTGGGGGCAGGGTCGCCGCTTCTCCCCGCGCTGCTGGGTGCGGGATCTACAATAGGCATCGCCGGTGGCGGGAGCCTCATCTTCTTGGTGCTGGGGTCAGCCGACTCCATTTTCCTTGAGGGCGTCGCGTCGCGCTCATGGTTTTTCGTAGAGTAACGAATGACGAGCCTAGTTTTAGTGCGAGCGAAGAAGAAGGGGAGCTGGGGGTTTTCTGTAGGAGTGAGGAAGAAGGGGAGCTAGGGTTTTCTATAGGAGTGAGGTGAGGAATTTGGGGGTACGAATGGAGCCAGCTGACATGAGGTGGGTGGGAGCGAGGAGGAAGAAGAGCACCCAGGTTTTGGGGGGGGGGCGGTGTGCTAGGTGTGGGTAGCGCCTTTGAATTGATTTTAGTATTTACTAGTAGTGTGGATTGGCTGTTTTGTCTTGGGCCCAGAGAAACAATTACTGCTAGTACAGTGGAGACACTCTACAGCTACCCAGAAAAACAATTACTACTAGTACAGTGGAGACACTCTACCGCTTCTGGCTCCTCCTAGGTCATTGAAACGTCTCCCTCTACTGAATGTCGTTATACTTTTGTTCACCGACATGCGGGCCATGCAGCGCGCGGGCCCAAATGCCATCCACCAAATTAGAAGGCAGTATGCAGGCGGAGATTCACCCTGGTCGTAGTGCGGCAGTAACGAGCCGTCGTATCACAAAACCCCACCTCCCCACAGTCTATGTTTGACGGACAAAGCAACCATAATTTCACTCTTCGCTGAATCCCCTTCTCCCTCACCGTCTTCAAGAAAGGCAACACTCGCATCTGCCACTGTTCTTCTCTCCCAACGAAGGGAAGGTAAGCGGATCCATGATGTTGGTATATTTTCGTTCAGAGAAAAAAAAGAACTTTTGCAAAGCAGTAACCAATCCTCACTCTCTTTTTTGTTTCATTGTCATTGCGATTGTGTTTTCCTTTCAGTGGTCTCCTAGTATTCGTCAATTTAATGATGGACCAAGGAGAACCAAGCAAAGATCTGCCAATATTGGAGCAGACGCAGGAGGCTGATCCCCACGAGATAGAGAGCTCCAAGAAGATGGAGGCAACCATCGAGCCAACCCGAGATACGCTCACGGCCACTACTGAGATGGTCAACGCCCTGTTTGAGGTTACAACCCTCGTGGCACTGCAGGAGCAGTTTTCCCCCTTC
>NC_041393.1:256519942-256530993 GCF_002162155.2 Triticum dicoccoides
GAGCTGCCCAAGGTGATTTCTTTCTTTGCCGATCCCGATTGTGGTTTTTCATCTAAGTATGTGGTGATTTTTTTAGAAAAGGAAGTATGTGGTGATTAATAATGCAAAAGTTTATTAGCTTCGATGCCATGCTATACATAGTGGTCTAAATAACTTGTGTTTCTTATACTGAAAAGTAATTCAGAATTTGTTTCTGTTTCAATTAGAGCCCTGATGCAGACAAGGATTGTGTGGTTGTGCATGTCACTCGCTATGAGGCGGACGACCTAAATATACGCACTGAAAAAACAGAGTTCTTAGGCTGTTGGATCCTGGAAGTCATTTGCGGTTATACCAATGAAGAGGTGTACTCTAGCCTCACTGTTGTCAGGCGTGTTGTCCAGGGTGTAATGAAGCACAAGAAGTTCAAAGCCACTCCTTCGTTTTTGAGGCATACTGTTCTTGTCAAGCTTACGCAGGAAGATGACGTGGCATGCCTCCACAAACAAGTTTATCAGTGGCAAGGCCACAAGGTTGTCTTCATGAAGGTTCATAGGATTGAGCTGCTGTGGGACGTCCTCGATGATGTTCATGGCAAGGTCCGTCTTGTGACCAGCCCAAATTAGATCGAGGCATGAAATAGTTGCCCCAGCTAGTGTTTAATAGTAGTTTGGATTGTGTCTAATTATCCGAACCTTGCATGTTATCGACCTCTCTAGGACTAGTACTCTGTTTGATTTCGTGTATGGGAACTGCTGCTACTTTTGTGTGCCCGTGAATCATGTGAGAACCATCATAATTGGTGCCGAAATAGATGTGTCCTCACTAGTTTTTTCATGAATATGGCATGGTAAGACATAAGTTGTCACGGTTTATCATACAAGCAGTGTGTATTTTGATGAAATAGAGCACTCGTTCGAGAACCGTGCGCCGACGTATACATAAGTACTTGTAAACATTGTTGGTACAACCCCACTTGTAAGCAGTTGTGCAAAACACGGCACATTGGCTCAGCTCGCTTCAACACTAGGCTATCGACCAGCTAACAATCAACAATCTGCTGTCTGACATATAAGCAACTATGTATCTTGTTACTGTGGTTCATGCAATTAATTGAGGCCACAATGTAATAAATTCCAAACGTTCAACGCTAGTCCAGTGCTCATGTGGAACACTCACATTAAACTCGTCTTCATAAAAATCTTGAAAAGCATAAGTTAAGAAGTTTTATACATCTCAATGATTCATAGAACATAACAAACATATACTAGTTCACAGCAAAAGACAAAGTTGTGAGAAGGTTTACAAATCAGGAAAAAACAAGCAAGGCTTCTCTGAGCAAAGGGCCTCCCGGCAGGCTTAAATTTCCTGGAGTTCACTCTGGTTTTTTCTTGTTGCCACCATCCAGGGTTAGGTTCTCTCATTCCAAAATAACCAATTATAATTGTGGTCTCAGCTAGAATGCTGAACTGAACCATGCAGTGTACAGACCAGGTGAAATTCTTGTGCATTCCACTAAATTTAAGCACCGCTATTTGCAAAAATAAGCAGACCACAATGCCTCTTGTCCGCGCACCTGTCCAAAAAACAGCCGTGCAGCCGTGCTAGCTAGTCCTCGGTCCATGGATGAACTGGTAGAAAGTGCATCCGGACTAGGATGCAGTTGTTTTTGCTCGTCCCTGCACTGCAATCAGGAAGTAAAACATACGAATCAGCTTATTTTAGATTGTGTTGGTCATCCTACCTTAGTTACTACCAATGTAGGGATACCTTGAAGACGGGAGGTTAGACGACGGCAACGAGGGATAGCCATCTCATTTTGTGCAGTTGTACTAAAACTAAGGTGTGTGCTTTTGATTGCGCAGATAGAAACGATACGGAGACAGACATCCCGAAACGATATGGAGACAGACATCCCTGTTTGCGCAAATACGAAATACAGTTATTTAAACAGTGACAGAAATTACTACTTTCCCTTGTTTCCTCTTAGAACCAAGTCCTAGATTCATGCTACAGCTTTCCCACTTTCTTCCCTATTTGAACCAACGCTTTGAGTTGACTGTATGAACTAGCTTTACATCTAATAATAGTAGAAGTCTAGGTGGCTTTGGAACAGCGGACGGAAGTAGAAAAGGATCCACATGAAGGGGGGAGAGCTGGGCAGTAGAGCAAGGCAGGTTTCGAAGGAATATATACCTGAGGGTCGTCGGCATGTGGCAAAGACGGTGTCGGGAGGCCGCATCTTGGCCACAATACCCCAGGAAGGAAGAAGGGGTCGGAGGCCCTCCCGAGCCGGCGCTCTCTCGGAGAGAACGGCACGGCCGCCGATCGGGACGCGTGGGCAGCCGTTGGTCTCCTCCCTCGCCGCCAACGACAGCGTGAACGATGCACCTACACCCCCTGCCCCGGTCGAGGTTGTCCGGACGGATTTGTGACCAGCCGTGAGCTGAGAGAGAGAGTGTGGCCACCTATGTCTTGCTTAGATCTAGAGAGCATGAGAGAGTGAACAAGAGGAACCCTAGTAAAGCAAGCGCTAAGGCTCCTGCTTTTATATATAGTGGAGTGATTTTGTTGTACCGGCTTCAAAAAAATGCGCTCCTACGTATACCCGCGAGTGGGTGTGAGAGAACTAGTGTGTGTGTGCACCTCTTCTCTTCGTGAGAGTACAATATATACTATGCCCAAAGAACGTTCGCCGCAAGAGTAATAATATAAGTGTGTGACGTGTGAGCTAAAATAAAATGTGCGCGGCGTCTTTTGTTTTTTAGAAGTTCTGAGGGTAGGGTGTGAAGAGCACATATGTGCGTGACGTCTACCTGCAGATAGACGATGGGTGCCACGTGCGAGTCTGCGAGAGGACTCGGGAGAGTTGTGACTCGTGAGGGTGCGTGTGCATGAGAGAGAGGGGGGCACGTATCAATGCAATGCATGTGTCCGTAAATCATTATCCGACAAACGTTTGCCACAAGCCTTTTCCAGACGAACGCCGCAAGAACCGTTAGATCGGCATCTGACAGTGTCAGTTTTGCCATGTCATTTAACAGAACAACCACTCCTCCTACACACAAATCTTCCACGTGAGTGTTTGCAACTCCCGTATGCTCCCTTCGTTCCAAAATGCAATGCATATAGCTTTATTGAAAATTAGAATCTTGCAAACTTTTACCGAGTTTTCGTGTACCAAATTGCACATGTAGAATACGTTGTATATATCATTTCATTCATCTTCGAGAGGTAACTATAAAGATGGGTGAGGAGTCTACTAAGAAAGACCATCGTATCACTCGCAACAATTTCAACCATCCTTTAGTGTCGAGGAATATCATAGGAACTCTATATGATATGATTTTTATAGGATTTTTTTCCTTTAGAGCCAATTGGTTCATAGGAATAGATTCATATACTCTATATTTCAAAGGAAATAAACATGATATCATTTCTATAGCTTTAGAGCCACTTGGTTAATATGAATGGATTCCTATACACCCTTAATTTCAAAGGAAAATAAACATTAGCGTATATTCAATAGAAAAGTTCCTATGATATGAACCAAATTACATCTCTTTACTAATCCCTCCTCATAGGAATTGAGATACATGTCATCTCTAGATTCAATAGAAAAGTTCCTATGATGTGAACCAAATGACATCTCTTTTCCAATCCCTACTCATAGGAATTGAGATCCTCCATGTCATCTCTTTCCCTAAAACTTCCATGTATACATCTTCTATTCCTAAATAGATAATAAACCCGGACGGAGGGAGTAGCTTTTTTCCAAAACATGCAACTATGGCACAAGAACTATATAGTGTGCCAATAACTTTGGTTTAAAAATCTCATGTGTTCAATACATGTGTACCTTACTAGTTTTGAGTAGAGTAGCAAATTTCATGCGGCCCCGGGTATATCAAAATGCAGGGCCCATGCATCATTGCCTTTCGGTAGAACCTATGTCCACAATTTTTTGTACGTGCTATATCTCCACTGGTCCCCGAACCCAAAATGTTGCCTCGTTCCCATAAAACCAAGTGACCAACACATATTTAAGGCGTTGACTCGAACCCGTTTACTACGACGTGGCCTCGCACGCCGTAGTACTCCTACAAACCCTACCACCGCACTCATCATCGGTTTTCTTCAAGAGGACGAGGGAGAAGCCGATTTGTAGTGGAGGCGCTTTCAAAAAAAAGGATCTGTAGTGGAGACCCCTACCCTAGGGTGCCCTAGGTAGCTGCCGCACGCATCATTGTTTTCTCTTTTCTTTATGCTCTTGCGCGCTAGAGTGAAATGATGGTTGCTTCGTCCGTCCAGCTCAATGCGGGAAAGGTGGGGCTTTGTGATTTGACCCCTCATCGCTCATTTTCTACTACTGCGGCGCTACGACCGGGGTGGCTCCAATTCCAACCGCTGCTCCGAACTGTAATTTGGTGCATCGCATGTGGAACAAGACGGTGGATGAGCCACATGTCTGCCAAAGGGGTCCTGTTAAGTGTGTTGCCATTTCGTGTGCGAATTGACCCTGCTTGAGTTGCTATGCCAACACGACAGGAGCAGCCTACCGCTTGGTTTTGCTCCTTGGTGAATCCCGACTATATTGATCTAAAAAGATACGTGCTGAACTACCCTCTCCGTCTTGGTTTTTTATTTGTAGGCGTCTCGGTTTATAGGGCCTGCATGTAGTTCTAGGTCATCCATTTGACTAACTAAATATGAGTTACTATGTCACAAAAAGTATATCATTGGATTCTTATTGGTTGATATGTGAAGAAAAAAGAAACGAGGTAGAAGTTAATGCACTACACCTTAGTATTTTGGGATTATTTGGTTTTCGTAAGATGACTTACTCACCTAGACGGAGGGAGTAGTTGTATTTAAAAGTCAAGGGCGGGGCTTTTCCTGCGCGGTAGGCGGGGTAGTTCCGCCTAGTTGGTTGGATAGAGACGCGAGAAGACGAGGGAGTAGGCTGCTGCAAACGTAGGGCTGTGTGATTTGACAGCGAGTTACTGCTGGACAGGTGGGGCCCCGTGATTTGACTTGCCATTATCATTTTAACTACGACGCTACGACCGGCGTGAGTCTCCCGATTCCTGACCACCTCCATATAGGTGCCTCTCCCAATGCTCCACCATGTAGTAGTAGAGGCTGGCTCTTGCATGAGAGCCCACTTCTCCACTTTTTCCTTGCCTTTCTTTCCTCTACATATGCAAAAATGCCATGTAAAGCGCACTATTGTACTTACTTACTCCTACAGGTGCTTAAGCTTGCCACATAGGCATAAATTCTGATGTGGCAAGTTAATCAAGAAGAGAGAGACTAGTTTGGTGACCCAAGGAAGAAACGGTGCTAAGCGTGTGTACCTAGGTGAAAAGACAATTTTGAGTCTATAGCTAATTAAATGAAGCAAACTTAGCAACACCATTTCATTGGAAGAGGTCACTCCTTGGCAAATGCAATAAATACTAGTACTCCCTGTGTCCCATTATATAAGAACGTTTTTGACACTACACTAGCTAGTGTCAAAAATGTTCTTATATTATGGGACGGAGGGAGTACGAAGAAAGAGATAGAGAGGATTAAAAAATACACTTATAGCCAACCTTATAGCCAACCTTGTTGTAGTATGAGTGACTAAGTGATGACTATGTATGACATGCCAACATCAGATAGCCTAACGCATCATGTTAAATCTCCAAGGGCGCGACCGCACGAGCGACGCGACGGTCGTGGTAGGCGCGACCATGATATGGACTGTTGGCAGCCCTTGGATCTGAGATCAAACGGTCGCATGCTAAGTTGCTGAAAATTTTAAGAATAACCCTCCAGGATAGGATATTCACCCATAGGTCTAGAATCACGCCATGCAACCGTTTGATCTCAGATCCAAGGGCTCTCGGAAGCCCGTATCATGGGAGAATGGAAAGCCACTACCCTGTCATTCGCACGCTGGCAGATCGCTCCTACTCGTCCCCGCGTGTCCTTTAATACTATGGCGGTTCGCTCCTAGTCGTCCCGTCCATTCACATTACGACAGTTCCACTAATCCTAACCCTCCTCCCAAATCCATGGCGTCCCAAATCTCCCCGATCGGTGGTGAGTACAAGGTTAGAACCATCACCGGCGATGAGTTCGACGTCATCTACACCCGTACTTCCGCGACGGTGAAAGGATGCCTTTCTCACTTCAGACACATGTTCAAAAACTCACATGATGAGTGGGTCGCTGGGCTAGATGTTGAGTACACCACAGACGTGGGACGAGAGAAGGATCTAAAGGACGAAGAGAGGAAGAAGCCCGCAGTGATCCATGTTTGCATACATAACGTTTGCTTGGTCTACTACATATGCCATGCCGATGTTGAGTCCCAGGATTTTAAGAACTTCCTCGAGGACAAAACAGTCAAATTCATTATTGTTGACTTTAAGAACGACAAAGAAGTCCTGCATCGGATAGGCCTCGTTGTAGGCAACCCCTTCAACCTCCAGAAGAATCGGCTGGTGCCCGATCGTAAGCCTTCAATGCTGACCCTGGCAGGAGCCATGGTTCATCCTTCGTACGGTAAACTGGAGAAACCTCCATACACGTTTCATCGTCATGCATGGCAGCGAAATATACTAGATATAGACCACATCGAGTACGCTGCAATAGATGGCTACCTTTGCTTTAATATCTACAAGGGTTGGATGAAGAGCAACAGCCAAGTTGGCGGTTCAAGCAAAGAAGTATCGGCCAAGAGGAAGAGGGACAAGGACGAAGTCGAGGACATGGACGAGGAATTCGAGTAAGGTGGCAGTGTCGTTGCTCATGGTGGTTCTAAACTTCTAATGCAGTGTCTACCAGATTAGTTGCATAGTTTAATTTCAGGTGTGCTTAGTTTAATTTGAGGGGTGTGTTGTGCTGAGCCCCCAGCAGAACTATGTTATGTTTCTTCTCGTTACTTTAACTCTTCAGTATGTACATACTAGTACTAGTATTTCTTTAATAGAATTTAGCACCCCAATTAAGCATGTACTAGCTTTTTTAATAGTACTATATGCATATTTGGCGACGAGCGCTCTCTATATGTACCACCTTTTTTAAAAATTTCAATTTTTGCTCCATGGCGCAATCCATCGATAGTACTACTATACAAAAGTATACATTTTTTAAAAGGCTAGCATACTGTTCATCACCTATATATGTAGCCAGTTAAATTCTCAACCTAGAATGACGTGCATGCCATGTAGTAAACTGATACAGAGGAAGTATAGTAAAAATGAGGTGATTTTACCGAGCGATCGGCGGGGGAGCATGGCCTGTCATGCGGTCCCACGTGTCATGATGTACCGAGGTGATGCGCGTGTCCCTCTTGAGGCAAAAGCAATACTAGTATGTGGTTTGAGATGATGTCAAACCAAAGTGTGAAATAATGGTTGCTTCATCCGTTTGGAAAGGTGCGGCATTGTGATTTGACGTCTCATTGCTCATTACTACTACTGGGCCGGTACGAGTGGGGTGTGTCCCCCCTGCTGTTCTGCACTGTTATTTGGTGCTTGACACGTCGACCCGGTTGCTATATGTCCCACATGTCGGCGATAGGAAGTACAGAATTCATGAAAGGGAGCGTCGACGGAGGAGTATACTACAGAATTCATGAAAGGGAGCGACTTAGTTTTGGAAAAATCCGTTTTTATGGAGTACGTACCCACTAGGGTTTATAGGGCTCATCTAAAAAACATTCGTTTTTCCATTTGATAAGTCTCAATTCTACTATACTAGTAGTAGTACCATTACATGTTGGATTTCGAGGTGCGTTAGATCACCCGACGCAAGCACTGTCAAGAGGAAACTAACCAATGCATGTACAAATTCATGGAAATTTAGTGGTCATTCATGCATTCGTTCTAATTAATGCCTCGGTAAACATAACTTCTTGAGAAAAACGAGCGTACTGTGCAAACTACGAAATTAATTCGACCACTCACCGTCTACCTTGGTTGGAGAGATTTTGAAATTGAGCCATAAACTGGAAAGGAGGGAGCAGTAACTTTTGTCTCGATTACTATTTGTGGCCTTGTATAGATGCAAAATGTATTTTTTTATAGTGGCCTTGTATAAGTAAATAGAGGGAGTACTAACCAAAGTACATAGTAGGGACGAGGAGTAAACAGAGGGAGTAGTAAAATTTTCTCCTCGTGCTGCGAGCCACCGCGCGCGTGGGCGAGGGAGCGGGCGTAAAGGCGTACATTAGTACAGTAGTAAAGCTTCACCTCATCCTGCGAGCCACCGTGCCCGTGGGCGGGGGAGACGGCGTACTAAGCAAGTTTCTCCTCGTTCTGCGAGTTGACGGGACACATCAAAAGTACTCCAGTGCATAGAGCCTTGCCTCCAAGGTAGGCCCCACATGGTTTGCCTCTTTTTTTAATTTAACATAACGCGTCAAGTCGCAATTTGTTTGTTCACCCGTGGTAGATGATCCTCCCTCCACCAAGTGGACAACCAGTACACATGCCAAATTACCACGTGGGCTGCCTTTTTCGTACAGAAATGAGCTCCACCGTGTACCCGCGCGGGTCTGGTTGGGAAAGAGACGGGAGTACGTGCACCGTGCGTGCACCTCGTCTCTTCGTGCACATCCCCCACCTACGTGGGTTTGTGTGAGAGAGATACAAACCTAGACATAATGCGCCGTCCATCCCCATGCCTCCGCCCAGTCCGACCACCAGTCACCACCACGGCACCACGCCCCACTCCTCCTCACCTTATCTCTCATATTTCTCCCTCCATTTTTATATACAAGGGGCCACTATCAAAATTACAATTTGCAGATATACAAGGCCACTAACACTAATTGATGCAATATTAATGGTGTTTGCCTCATGGTACTAGCAAAGGAGGATATTAATTATCCCTTGCATGCATGCGGGAGTTAGTAAAAAATGCATCTTGATGTTCCGTGCAATGCACGGGCATCTTGCTAGTCCATGAAAACAACACATGGCAAAATTCCACGGCGAACGAGGGATTTGAATCTGTTGGGAGGGGCTGTTTGGATCTTGCCCGGGGTAGCCAAAATATTGGCGACCCTTTTGTCCACCGGTGCCTTTGCCACCGTTGAACGAGGAACGGCTCGGGTGCTCATGCTGTCATGCATCCTCCAGCACGCACGTTGGAGACGAGCTCGCACGAGCTATGTTTTTTTGTCCCACAACGCCGCCCGAGCCGCCCGCAGACCGACCGGCGACCCGCAAATTACGCCATCCAACCGTAGCTGCACACATTATGAAAGCAACTCAACCAACCGAACGAAATTCACGCAAACACATAGACAAACTGATATTTCATATAAACAACGACGGAAATCATATAAAATACCGGATTTTCACACAAACATGATGGATTTCATTACATTCAAATGAACTATGCGGTGCTAGTTCTGGACAGCACAAGTATATAATACCTGGCCTAAATGGTTGCCCGCCGGTCGATTTGTGTTCCTCATGTCCAGCAGCATGATCACCGGACTGCCGGGAGCCCCGGAGGTATATGCTTCAGCGCAAAGGACGGCTCGCTTCCCCACTGCCCAACTGATATCATTGGCTAGTGCCGAAGATGATGGTGGCCGGCACCGGTTCGAGTTCATCACCGGCCACTACTTCGCCATGGCCGGCACCAGCTCGAGTTCATCCTAACATTCACCTCTTCCGTGGAGCCCATGCGGGGTCGACGAAGGTCCTCGCAACAAAAGTATCTGGCAAGACACCTGCTGTGTATGCCGGCGTCGCCTCCGTGGTGGCCTTCGTGGGACCTAAGCGGCGGCCGCCTCCTATGTTCTACTTCTCCTCGATGATGGCGGCGGACGCGGAGGCGCTGGCCACCGACTCGTCGCTCTCCGCGCACCCGGCTTCTGTCGCTGCTTGCATGGCACGGCCGCCGGCATGGGAGTCTCGGCCACAGAAACGGGAGACGCGGTACGAGGCGGCGGCGTGGACGGCAGCAATGATGCCCATGCGCCGCTCCTCGTCGAGCTGGCTTGGAGCGGCGAGTTGCTCAACCGCACGCCAGCCTGGGGCGGCAACTGGCTTCGTCGGGCGAGGGGAGGAAGGTGGATCAGCGACCTGCATAGCTCGTATCCGGCGGGTTACCCAGCCGGCTTGGATGCGGAATAACTACTCTTCGTAAGCCATTGTAAGAGTGGACAAAATGGTGGAGGAGATAGGGGAGCGGCGGAGGTGTGCGATTCTTGGCCGGCGTTTGCCCTCATTTAAATAGGAGATTAAATAGACGGCGGACGGGAGGAGCTCGGCCGGCGTTGCATTTAACGTCGGCCCGGTCATGAACGAACGTGTGTCCAGAGTGGGTTTCTCGGCTTCCACACGGGAGGGTTTCATGGAGGCGTTTGAATGCGGCACGGAGGCGTGTTCAGCCGGGCGTGCAGCGAGTGGCGCCCTCGACTCTGAACTAGGACACCGCACCGTTCTTCCACTGACGTGTGGGCTCTTTGGGTGCATGGCCTACATGTTAGTGACCGAACGTAGGCAGCGCAGAGCGGAGGAACCTTTGGTGGGCTAGAGCGGTCAGAAGCAGGCATTTCATAAACCGATGATTGTTCATTGAGTGTGACGTCATCTTTTTCATGTAGTTAAGCCTACTATGTTGATAGCCCGTTCGATACGTTGTGATTCATAAAGACCGATGCAAACATCAATGTTCTGCTTATCACGGATAAGATTGATTAATACCCATAACAATCCATGTCCTTAACAAAGGGTGCATGCACGTATAGGTTGACCGTGTGTCTTGCGTCGTGTGCTGTGTGCATGCAGGCGTGCGAGTGTTGCGTGCGTGCAAGGGTGCGTTTCAGTGTTGCATGCATGGGTGCGTACGTGCGTGTGTTCGTGAGTGCATGTGTACGTGTCAGTGTTGCACGCCAGCATGCGTGCGTGTGTATGTTATGTGTACATGTCAGTGTTGCACGCCTACATGCGTGCGAGTCTTGCGTGCGTGCATGTGTATGTGCGGAGTGAGGCTGCACGTCAGTCGACTGACTTTTTCATCTCTGGTCATTAGATTTTCCAGCCGGTTGACATGAAATC
>NC_041393.1:256531145-256541062 GCF_002162155.2 Triticum dicoccoides
TCTCCGGGGATCCCCACCCCACCGCCCAATGAACGCCCCCCCAGCCGCCGGTGACTGCCAACCAGAGGTCTCACGACTTCGAATACTTACCGACCACTAATTTATTACCATTTCTGTCCTTCATATACACGCTGATGGGTGGGCCCTATGGTAATGTGCACTGCTGAATGTGGACCGTTTGACTGGTTAATTGATCGTGTTATCAACAAATTACGGAACTGTATGGTGAGCCAGTGACCGTATGATCACCCTAAAATGTATTCCTATTTTATTAACATAGTACAGACTCAAACTACCATTTCTTTCTTTCATATACGGGCTGACAGGTGGGCCCCACGGTTACGTGCCCCGATGGTGCAACACTAGTTGTGCCGTTTGACTGGTCAATTGGTTGTGTCATCAACAAAATATGGAGTTGTACGGGTGAGCCAGTGATAGTATAATCATGACATGTATTTGTTTAACACGGTACAGACGCAAGGGCTCATATATACGCGCAAGCACTCACCGCTATAAGCGCACACACGCGAACCCTACCCCTATGAGCACCTTCGAGAGAGTGGGCCAGCATATATGATCTTGAGATTTTACGAAGTCACCATAGGTGCCTCGTAGTCGAGTGGAACGTCTCCTCCCACTGAACGTACATCGCCGGAAAATACTGAAATTAACACAAGATAAATGCGAGCATCGGGACTTTAACCTTGGTGGGCTCAAGAAACCACTATCCTCCAACCATCCAACCACATGTTGGTTAGCATGACAAAATGTATGTGGTGACCGCGATGAGCTTATTCTGAAGTCCAGTGACCATATCGTGCTTTCGCTTCAAATACAATGACCGTAAGTGTCGTTAACAAAATACGGAGCACGCATCAAATGCAAAGTCCATCAGTGTCATCAACAAAATATGGAGACGTATCATGAGCTAGATATCGTTGTACTATTGTATATGCTTATTTTCTTAGTGGGCGATTGCGTGTGTGGTGTGGTGGGCACATCATTTCTAGTTGTGGTGGGTCAACATGAATACTCATGGTCAGTTCCATCCTGTGCCACATATAGGTTGGACCGAGATGTGTTATACGGAGACCCATGTGGAGGACTCGGCGTACAACATGAAGCTACCAGAGTCACGGAGGACTCTATCCCCACTGGTGATAAGCCGACTATATATGATTTGTAACCCTAGGCCCTTAGTATGTTATACAAGCTTGGGGGCTAGTTCGTCGATAGTATACACACATGCACAATGCCTGGTATTCACGTGTACTTTGTACACACCCCTATCACTAATATATAGTACCAGGAGTAGGCTCTTTCTTCAACTGCAAGGGTCCAATCCAAACTAGGGTAAAACTTTGCCTCATATTACCATACAGCCTAACAGCCAGGGGTACCCTACCGAATGATATGATGAAATCATATCTGCCAACTACTATTAGAGAGGTGTGTCGGGGGGCAATGTGTGCGAGAGATGCCTAAAGATAATGTCCATGCGGGAGACATGTAGGCACATATATGTGCGTATAGAGGGCTAGTAGAGACCGTGCATGTGTATATATGCATGTGAGAGAAATAGTGTTTTCCAACTGAGATTAGTGAAAAGAGTGGTACATAGTAGTCAGAAAGAGAGAGAGAGAAACAGAGAGAGCATGTGCGTGAGACACCCCGACACCCTGAGAGAGATTGTGAGCATGTGTGAAAGACAAATGTTGATTCATATAAAGTGTGTGCACTTATGCGTTAGGTAGAGAGATATATAACGCGTTTGTGAGAACGGGGCGAGGCATAGTGCATCTACGTGTAAAAGGTGGTTCTATGCATTAAATTAAAATATAAATGGCATTATTATTTTTGGATGAGATCATGAATTTTGCAAAATTGCGTATGGACGAAAATGGATCTACCAGACACCCATACTCTATTGAATTCTAGCATGTGGGTGTTTATTTCATATTATCGATCCATAGAGTGAGAGCGGTTTGAAATACAGGCAATGGATGCTTTTGCAATTCATATATAAACATTAATTAGTGCACTCCATGTTGCTAGTGTGAAGCACTTTATACATTTGTCACTTGCATGGATACATTCCAAATTGCTAGCTACAAAATAAAATACATGTTGAATTCAACATAAAGGGGGTTTCGAAGATTCGAATTCATAGGAAGTGCATTCATCTATTTGAACCCGAGATAATGGCATTTGCAAATCAGATGTAAAAGGGGCCATCAATCTTTTTTGTGAGTTTGAACATGCTATATATATATATATTCATACGCATACCTAACTTTTTTTTGCAACCAAGGAGATTATACCTAGAACCATGCATGAACTGAGGTAAGTTGCATATTTTTTAAATATATACTCATGTACAATGTATATTAAAATTTACCCCCTCCATTCCAAAATAATCGTAGATTTAGGATTTTCAAGAGTAAAGATTTGTGAAGTTTGACAAATCCTGAAAGTTCAATTCAAGAGAACCGAAAACGTTAATGCTTCCGCTCCCAAATATTGAACGAAGCGCCAAATAGGCCTCTAGTCACCCGAGACCGCGCGAGACTAATGTTTTGGTGGTAGGAAATTACTGTCCCAACTCTGGCCCGTGTAGCCTATTGGCCTGATGTCCAAAGGTCTAAACCGGGGTCGGTTTGTAACTTCACCAAGACGCCAGTCTCAACTGCCTCCGAGAAGCATTCATATGTCGTGGGCGCCTAAACACCCATGCGCTCGGCCAAAATCTATCCCGCCCACATTTGGGACACCTGACATGACTGTCCTACTCCCAACCCGCAATATGTCCGAAATTTTAGGTGGTGGCAAAGTTTCTAACTTTCCCCAAATTTCAAACAAGCGCGTCTCAAACCGAAACATTGTTCCCCCTTAGTTCCCCGCCTCCCTCCGTTTCCCCATTCATACTCCGTGGGCACGAAAACGCCCTCTCCACCAGTCGTGAAACCCCAGCCTCCTCCGTCCTCCACCCCATAGCGGCCAGTCCACCGCCTCCCTCCTCCATCACGCCGGAGCCGGTACCCCGACGTCGTCGTCCAATGCAACCGCAACCGCAACACCCTCAAGGACTTAGCAGCTGAAGCCAAGGCAGAGCTGCCACCACGACACCGACGCCGACATGCGCCGTACCAAAACCACTCCGACCACGCCATCCTGCGCCTCACTGCTGTGGCTCCACTATCGCAACCGTCAACCGCACCAGAGTTGTTCCTGCTACGCCATCGTTCGCCGCCTCGGATCTGCTTCCCCGCCGCCGACAGATGGCCACCGCACCACACTCAACAACTTGGCCATGGGTTCGTCCAAGGCTGCACCGTCCTCCACAACTTCTGGTTTCTGGCGAACAACAAGATCATCGGAAAAACAGAAGGAGGACACAGCACTGCCAGTAGAAAGAGGTACTCCTCTTCCCTTGTTCGTGCAAATCTTACATCTCCGCTCACACCGTATTCATCCCACGAAAGAAACTAGTTGAGCGCTTCTTACTCATCTTCTTTGTGATACTAAATGCACAAGGTTTCCTCCCTTTTACTATTTCACCTTTGTTAGAGGTCAGTAGCCCGCCTGGATTTCAATTCAGGGTCAGTCGAACCGCAATTAAAAGAATCAGCACCCGCTTAGGCACGCGGAGCACCTAGTCCGCCTGTTCCCAACGCATCGATGTCTATCATAGGGGTGTGGGGTGCAAGAGCTGCTTGCGCCCGATCTGGAGGTCGGCGGGGCTTGAATGGATGGCCGGGGGACGGTGCCAAGCACGGCGGTGCAGTGAGGTCGAGGGGAGGGCGCAGGCAGGGGAGGAATACTGGGCCGGTGGTCGCTGGCGTTTCGAGGAAGATCGTCAATACTGACTGGCTGGAGGTAGATGAAGGCGATCTACCCGTTCTTTGTACATCGGACGGTGCAGAAAAAATGGACTGGCCTATTTGCTTTCAGTCGACTGTTATTTTCATAGAATCCTGTAGTAATTGAGTGTGCCATGCATGTTGTAGAGCTATCATATGTCTCCCGTCATTTATTTCTCACTGACCTGCTATCTGCTACCTTTACACTGTACTAATTGTCCACACACTTCACACATACTCACACTATTGTTTTTTTATGCATGGGTATTTCAGACTCTGACGCAGTGTTGATGAATGCAGAAAAGAAAAGACAGAAGTCGCTCCAGTGTAATTCAAAGATAAGCAGTAAGCGTTTCAGCACTCTAATGGGTGCACTGTCAGCAGTTGGAGACAGTAAACATAGCTCTGCAGTTGATGGTCTCAATTTCCACACACAACCATCCCAGGTGCTTGCTTTAACTTCGTGCTGTCAAATGTGGTTGCATGTTGCATATGGTGTCTAGCTTGTATTGCTCCCAATTTTGTTAAATTGCATCTGCTTACTTTACACATTATAACTTTGATAATGACATGCCTTCCTGTTTTTGATACATACTACATATGTCTATTAACCATGTTCGTACATCAAACTAATGCTCTTTTGTATCCCTCATCAATCACTTATGATGAGACAGTCACCCGGGTGGGTTACTATGAGATGCCCTACTCGTTTAAAGAGTGCAGTGTCATCCTCCCCACATGATTCTCAAGAAACAGCAAGGCTAAATGAACATAGTTAACGTAGCTATCTAGTTGATCACCGCAATTCCCCCACACCACCATCGCAGGTGCTTGCTCTTACTTAGCAATGTGATATGTGGTTGCATGTTGCATATGGTGTCTACCTTGTAATGCTTCTAATTAGGGTAAATTGCATCTGCTTAGTTAACACATTATACATGTGAATATGACATGCCTTCCTGTTTTTGGTACATACTACGTCTTTCTATTAACCACGTTCTTACATCAAACTACTTTTCTTGTGTATCCCTCATCAATGCTCCTAATTTGTTAAAGTGCATCTCCTTAGCTTACACATTATACATGTGAATATGACACGCCTTCCTGTTTTTGGTACATACTACATCTGCCTATCACACCATATTCTTACATCAAACTACTGTTCTTGTGTATCCTGCGTCAATTGCTTATGATGAGACAGTCACATGCGTGGGTTAATATGAGGCGCAATACTCTTATAAAAAATGCAATTTCATGCTCTCCACATGATTCTCAAGAAACAGCAAGCCTAAATGAAGATATTGAATGTTGCTCTGTACCTGAAGACCGCACTTCCCCTACACCACCATCACAGGTGCTTGCTCTAAATTCCCAGTGTGATATGTGGTTGCATGTTGCATACGGTGTCTAGCTTGTAATGCTTCTAATTAGGGTAAATTGCATATGCTTAGTTTACACACTATACCTGTGAATATGACATGCCTTCCTATTTTTGGTACACACTACATCTATGTGTTAACCTTGTTCTTACATGAAACTACCTCTCTTCTATATCCTGCATCAATCACTTACGATGAGTCACCTTTATTCGTTGCATATTGCATATTATTTCTAGCATGTTGCCATGTATTGCTTCTAATTTGGTCAAATACATCTGTTAGGGCACCCTTTTAATTTGGCAAAGTGATATTGGTTTCATCTTTCATATGGTTTATAGCTTGCATCGATTCTAACAAGTTCAAGCACCTTGTGCTTAGTTTACACTTTATACATCATACATGTCAATATGTCACACCGTCCTATTTTTCATACATATTCCATCCTCCTATCATGTGGCTGCCTTACATGAAAGTAGTGTTCGTCAGTATCATGCATCAATGAGTTCTAAAGAGCAAATTTTATTCCTTTTTCTTGTGGGTTTGACTTGACAAGGTAAAATCAAGAAAGAGGAAGGAAAAGAGTAAGGAAGGCGATGATGGTGGTCCTCTGCAGCAACGTAAACGGAGCATCTATACCAATTCTCCTTGTACTGATAGTGCATTACAAGGTCCAAGTCTCCGCTCCCCTACTCCACCATCCAAGGTGCTTGCTCTAACTTGGCAGTGTGATATCCGGTTGCATGTTGCATATGGTGTCTAGCTCGTATTGCTCCTAATTAGTGTAAACTGCATCTGCTTAGCTTACACATGATACATGTGAATATGACACGCTTTCCTGTTTTTGGTACATACTATATCTGTCTATCACACCATGTTCTTACATGAAACTACTCTTCTTGTGTATCCTGCATCATCACTTATGATGGGACACCTTTAAGTTGGCAGTGTGATATTGGTTTGTGTCTTGAATATGACTTCTAGCATGTATTGCTTCTAGTTTGATGAACGCCACCTATGACGAGACAGTTTTAACTTGGCAGGGTGATATTGATTGCACCTTCCATATGGTGTCTTGCAGTGTTTCTAATTTTTTGAAGTGCCTTCTGCTTAGTTACCACATCATAGGTGTGAATATGTCAAGCCGTCCATTTTTTCGTACATATTCCATCCTCGTATCATGACTTTGCCTTTCATCAGAGTAGTGTTCGTCATTATCATGCATGAATGAGTTCTGAAGAGCGAATGATATTCCTTTTTCTTGTCGGTATGACCTCACAATGCAAAATCAATAAAGCTAAAGGAAATTGGCAAGGCATTGGATGATGGTGGTCCTTCCGAGCAACTAAAACGGAGGTTCTCTACAGATTCTACTCTGCCATCCTCCCAACAAGATTCGCAAGACAACACAAGGCTAGACAGTCAACGTAGTTGTGTAGATGATGAGCACATCTCCCCTACTCCACCATCACATGTGCTTGCTCTAACTTGGCACTATTATATGTGGTTGCATGTTGCGTATGATGTCTAGCTTGTATTGCTTCTAACTTTGTTGAATTGCATCTGCTTACTTTAACACATAATGCCTGTGGATATGACATGTGTTCCTGTTTCTACATCAGACTACTATTCTTTCATATCCCGCATCAGTTACTTATGATAAGGCACCTTTAAGTCACCACTGTGATATTGGTTGTGTCTTGCATATGATTTCTAGCATGTATTGCTTCTAATTTGTTGAAACGCCATATAGTTTGAACTTGGCAGAGTGATATTGGTTGCATCTTTCATATGGTGTCTAGCTTGCAGTGCTTCTAATTTGTTGAAATGCCTTCTGCTTAGTTACCACATCATCGGTGTGAATACGTCACACCATCTTGTTTTTCATACATATTCCATCCTTGCATCATGTGTTTGCCTTTCATCCGAGTAGTCTTCGTCAGTATCATGCATGAACGAGTTCTGAAAAGCGAATTTTATTCCTTTTTCTTATCGGTTTGACTTCACAATGCAAAATCATTACAGCTGAAGCAAATTAGTCCGGTAGTGGATGATGGTGGTCCTTCGGAGCAACTCAAACAGGGGGTCTCTACAGATTCTACTCCGCCATCCTCCCAACAAGATTCGCAAGACAACACAAGGTTGGACAGTCAACGTAGTTGTGTAGATGATGAGCACATCTCCCCTACTCCACCATCACAGGTGCTTGCTCTAACTTGGCACTATTATATGTGGTTGCATGTTGCTTATGATGTCTAGCTTGTATCGCTTCTAACTTGAATTGCGTCTGCTTACTTTACACATAATGCCTGTGAATATGACAGGTGTTCCTGTTTCTAGAACATACGTGTACATGATGAGCACATCTCCCCTACTCCACCATCACAGGTGCTTGCTCTTACTTGGAACTGTTATATGTGGTTGCGTTTTCCGTATGATGTCTAGTTTGTATTGCTTCTGATTATGTTGAATTGCATCAGCGTAGCGTACAACTTATACCTGCAACGATCACTTACCCATAAGACACATTTAACTTGGGAATGTGATGTAGGTTTCATCTTGCATTGTCTTCTAGCTTGTACTGCTTCTAATTACTTGAAATGGCACTTATGACGAGACACTTTTTACCTAATAGAGTGATATTGGTTGCATGTTCATATGGTGCCTAGCTTTCATTTCTTCTAATTTTGTTGAAATGCCTTCCGCTTACTATTTTTTATACATATTCCATCCTCCTATCGTACGTGTGAATATGAAACGCTGTCTTTTTTTGTATATATTCCATCCTCTTATCCTGCGCTTGCCTTACATCAAAGTAGTGTTCGTCTGTATCATGCATCAACCAGTTATGCAGAGCTAATTTTATTCATCTTCTTGTGGTTTTGACTTCATAAGGCAATATCAGAAAATAGGAAGGAAAAGAGAAAGTTAGGGGATGTTGGTGGTCCTCCGCACAGGCGCAAACAGAGACTCTCTAGATTTGCCACTGCTACTGCTAATAAAGTTGAAGTCCCAAGTCTACATGATGAGTTCATCTCCCGTACTCCACCATTGCAGGTGCTTGCTCTAAGTTGACAGTGTGATAATAGGTTTCATGTTGCATATGTTGTCTAGCCTGTATTTCCTCTATTTTGATTAAATTGCACCTGCTGCGTTTATACGTTATACATGTGCATATGACATGGCTTTCTGTGTCTAGAATACACTGCATCTATCTATCATACCATGTTCTTACATCAAGGTACTACTGTTGTGTATCCCGCATCAGTCACTCATGATTGGACGTTTTTAACATAGCAGTTTGATAGTGGTTGCATCTTGCATTGATTTCTATGTTGTACTACTTCTAATTTTTCGAATTGCCACTTATGACAAGACACTTTTAACTTGGCAGAGTAATATTGGTTGCATCTTTCATATGGTGTCTAGCTTGCATTACTTCTATTTTCTTGAAAATCCTTCTTCTTAGTTTGCACATCGTAGTTGTGAATATGTCATGACGTCCTGTTTTTCTTACATATTCCATCCTCATACGGTTGTCTTACATCAAAGTATTGCTTGTCTGTATCATGCATCAATGAGTTCTGAAGAGTGATTTTATTCTTTTATGTTGTGGGTACAGCTTGACATGGCAAAGTCAAAAAAGAGCAAGGAAAATAATATAGTAGGGAGTGCTGTTACTCGTCGGGTGAAACGGAAAAGGATCTTCCGTCGAGATTCTGCTGGTACTTATAGTGCAGTATAAGGTCCAAGTCCATCGGCTAAATCTACAAACACAGTATCACCTGCTCCACCAGCTGCAGCATCGGCTTCAACTATACCAGCATCTCAACTAGTTACTCATTCGTTTGCTCTAGAACTGGCCTGTTCCCAAGCTGCCTTCACACCTAACACTACTTCCGAAGCACTGCTGACACAACAGGACTTGGCAAGATCAGATAAACCTCATGAGCATCAACACCAAGACGGTACCTGACTGTAACGCCCCGGATTCGATGCGCTAGGTGTCTGCCAGTTATTCGCTGTCCTTGCCATGTCATTTGCTTGCGTGTTGCATTTTGCCATGTCATCATGTGCATCTCATTTTGCATACGTGTTCGTCTCATGCATCCGAGCATTTTCCCCGTTGTCCTTTTTGCAATCTGACACTCCTATGTCATCCGGCGTCCCCTTCTTGTCTCTCTTCGTGAGCGGGTGTTAAACATTCTCAGAATGGACCGAGGTTTGCCAAGCGGCCTTGGTACACCACCGGTAGACCACTTATCAAGTTTCGTGCCATTTGGAGGTCATTTGATACTCCAACGATTAACCGGGTAGCCACAAAGGCCTCTTTTGTGTGCAGCCCAACACTCCTCCAAAGTGGCCCAATAACCCATCCAAACCCCCTCCATGCTCTCGGTCGTTCGATCATGATCGCGTGGCCGAAAACCACACCTCATTTGGAGCCTCCTAGCTCCCTCTACCTATAAATATGTGCCCCTCCCTTAATTTTCGCAGTCCAAACCCTAAAAAAATCTCCCCTCCGTGCCGCCGGACGTGTCCGCCGCCGTCCGGACGCGTCCTGCCGCCGCTCCGACCAATCCCCTCTCGCCATGTCGCCCGAGCCGCGCCCCACTTCACCGCCGACTGCGCGGGGGCCGCTCGGCCCGACCGCGGCCCTCCCCGACCCGTTTCCCTGCCG
>NC_041393.1:256541687-256548838 GCF_002162155.2 Triticum dicoccoides
CACCGGCGGCCGCCGCCGCCGCCCAACGCCCCGGGGCCCCGCGAGCTCGCCACCGACCGCAGCTCGCGTCCCGCTGCTCCCCGCCGGCGTCCGCCTCGGCGTCCACGCCGCTCGCCGGAGCCACCCCGCCGCCGTCCTCGCCGGATCTGGTCAACCGGGACCAGATCCACCAGGCCCGCCAACCAAACGTGCCGGCCCCGTCCGGATCCCTCCGTCTCGCTCCTCCTCATCCCGCGTTGACACCTCGGAGGGTAAATTTCGACCAAGTCCCTGATTTGTGAAATTTGATGCCTCTATTCATCATGCCACAACTCCTTGCATATAGCTCCATTTTGCATGCATGATATATAGAATGTTCATTGGGAGATGCTCTACATTTAATTCCATTGTGACATGATTGTTTGAGTTGATCTTGATACCCTAATCATCGTTGCAAGATGTTATATGATGTTAACTGTTGTCTGTTAACAGAACTTGCTGTTTTGTCTTTTTCATTGCATTTTGTGTGTGCATCCTATGAGCTTGATATCTACATGAATTTTGAGCTACATCATGCCATCTTTACAGGGTTGCAATCCATGTATTTTCGTGTGCCTTGTGGTGAGTGAATCAAGCTTGTGAAGTAGGGTACTTGCTGTTTCTGTTTTGCTAGTCTGAATCTTCTATATCATGATGCTATGTGAACCTGCTGCTACAAGTCATTCTATGCATAATCTGGAGATGTTCACTAAGGATGATTTGTTATACATGCCATGGTCTATCCATCCATGCCCCTGGTTGCATTAATCGTCTGCTGTAGCTTGTTGTAATCTTGCTCTCAAATTGCTAAATAATGTCGCTGTCAGCCTGTTAACATTAAGTTCAGTTTTGCCATGTGCTTCGCTAGTGATCCATGCACGCTATGAACTTGCTCTTGCCATGCTTAGATTCATAAATATGTCATATTACTGTTTGTCACCTTTTCATGCCATGTATTGATCTGTAGTGAGTGGTACAAGCTCACCAACATGCTTACTGTTGTTCCTGCCATGTCTGAATATGTCATATCTTTTGCCATGTTTGCATGGATGCTACCATGTTTTCTGTTGATCTTTGGAATAAATTCAGTAAGGGAGTTTTGTTCTTTGTCTTTTGTACTTCCATGCCATGCCTTTGTTTGACATGTTAAGTTCCTGTAGCATGTTGTTTGATGGCTCTAAACATTGCAACCTGATGTTATTTCTGTTAAATCTGAAACTGTTATTATTTGCAATCTTGCCATGTCCTTTTGAGCATGTTATAGTGTTTTCTGGAGATAGCTCAGTGTTCATGTTTTGTCATGCTTTACCTTTACTTCATGCCCATGCCTTTTGTTTTCATGTTGAGATGTTGTAGCATGTTGTTTGGATGTTTGCAAGAGGCCTAGTTGCTGTTTTGGACAGCTTGTCCTTTAAACTTGTATTGTGTGTATGTGTTGAACCGTTGCTCCGTTTTGAGTGTGCTCTATATGAAACTTGATTAGAATTGCATGTAGTTTCATATTATCATGTTGCATCCTTGTTTTGAGAGTTTTTGCTTGATGTTTGTACGCATTTTGCATCAATGACATGCTTAACTTGTTTTGCTCATATCTTCTAGGTCGTAGCTCCGAATTAAATGAACTTTATATGTAACTTGACTAGAATCTCGTGTAGATCATCTTGGTGCATCTTAACTTGCTGTTTAACAACTACTTCCTCCGTTCCTAAATATAAGTATTTGTAGAGATTCTACTATGAACTACATACGGATGTATATAGATGCATTTTAAGTGTGGATTCATTCATTTTGTTCCGTATCTAGTCCACCTAGTGGAATCTCTACAAAGACTTACATTTAGGAACGGAGGGAGTATAACATAAGGTTTATTCAGTTCTGGACCAATTTCGAAATATGCATATGGGGATTTTCCGGAATTGTTATATGTTGTTTCCAGCCTCATTTAATCTTGCTTTGATGTGTTGTTCTTGTATGCATCATCTCTTGCCATGAGTAGCTTCGTGTAGTCTTGTCTTGCACCACACTTGGTTGAGCATCATGTCATGTCCATATGTGGTGTGTTTACCATGTTGTGTGCTTGTTCTCGATAATTCCTGTTTCGTTGCAATCGTGAGGATTCGTTCGTCTACGCTTGGTTCATCTTCGTGGCTTCATCTTCTTCATGCACTCGTTCTTCTTCCTTGCGGGATTTCAGGCAAGATGACCGTCACCTTGGATCTCACTACTATCATTGCTATCCTAGTTGCTTCGTTCTATCGCTATGCTGCGCTACCTATCACTTGTTCTTCAAGTCTCCCAAATTGCCATGTCAGCCTCTAACCTTTTCACCCTTCCTAACAAACCGTTGCTTGGCTAGGCTACCGCTCTGCTCGGCCCCTCTTATAGCATTGTTAGTTGCAGGTAAAGTTGAAGATTGCTCCATGGTGGACAGGATTATGTTGGGATATCACAATATCTCTTATTTAATTAATGAATCTATATACTTGGTAAAGGATGGAAGACTCGGCCTTATGCCTAGTGTTTTGTTCCACTCTTTCCCCCTAGTTTCCGTCATACCGGTGTTATGTTCCTTGATTTTGCGTTGCTTATGCGGTTGGGTGAATTATGGGACCCCCTTGACAGTTTGCTTTGAATAAAACTCCTCCAGCAAGGCCCAACCTTTGTTTTACCATTTGCCTCACCACCACCTATACTTTTCCCTTAGGAGTCGCGCTCCCGAGGGTCATATTTATTTTAGCCCCCCGGGCCAGTGCTTCTCTAAGTGCTGGTCCGAAACGGTCAGACTGCGGGGCCACCACGGGGCAACTCGTGGGCTGGCTTTACTCGTAGGCTGACCTATCCGGTGTTGCCCTGAGAACGAGATATGTGCAGCTCCTATCGAGATTGTCGGCACATCGGGCGGCTTTGCTGGTCTTGTTTTACCATTGTGGAAATGTCTTGTAAACCGGGATTCCGAGACTGATCGGGTCTTCTTGGGAGAAGGTATATCCTTTGTTGACCGTGAGAGTTTGTGATGGGCTAAGTTGGGACACCCCTGCAGGGTATAAACTTTCGAGAGTCATGCCCGCAGTTATGTGGCAGATGAGAATTTGTTAATGTCCGGTTGTAGATAACTTGACACCAGATATGAATTAAAACACATCAACCGTGTGTGTAGCCGTGATGGTCTCTTTTCGGCGGAGTCCGGGAAGTGAACATGGTTTTGGGTTATGTTTGACGTAAGTAGGAGTTCGGGATCACCTCTTGATCATTGCTAGCTTCACGACCGTTCCGTTTGCTCTCTTATCGCTCTTATTTGTGTATGTTAGCCACCATATATGCTTAGTCGCTGCTGCAACCTCCCCACTTTACCCCTTCCTTTCCCATTAAGCTTTGCTAGTCTTGATACCCATGGTAATGGGATTGCTGAGTCCTCGTGGCTCACAGATTACTACAACAACATTTGTAGGTGCAGGTTATGCGATGATCATGACACGAGAGCGTTGTTTTCTTGTTTTGGAGTTCTTCTGCTGCTGCTTCGATCAGGGTTTAGGTTCCAAGTCGGCAGTCTAGGCTAGCAGGGTGGATGTTGTTTGAGTTTCTGTTTGTGTTTCATCCGTAGTCGGATGGTGCTCTTATGTAAGATGATGTTGTATTTGTGTGGCATTGTATGCCCTTTTGTATGTATCCCCATCTATTATGTAATGTTGATGTAATGATATCCACCTTGCAAAAGCGTATCAATATGCAGTTCTATCCTTGGTGGGACCTTAGAGTCTCTTTAGGATAGTATCGCATATTGGGCGTGACAAGTTGGCATCAGAGCCTCGACCGACCCTAGGAGCCCCCTTGACTGATCGTGTAGTTGGCCGTTGTCGAGTCTAGAAGAAAACTATTTCTGAGTATAGTTATATCAGAGAGTTGGAATTCTTTTCACTCCTCAGCCCCTTCGTCGCTCTGGTGAGGAATCTTGACGTAGGTGTTTTTAGTTACTCCTCTTCCCCTTCAAATCTTTCTTTAGGATCATGCGGTTAGTTTTTCGTTCGTTGTCCATCCTCATTTCAATCCGACACATTTCTCTTCGAGTGGTTTCGATCCTCGTCATCTTTTGCAAGATCAGTCGTCAGTTCTTTCTCTTTCGATGGTGTTTCCCTGACCGAAGTTGTCCTTGTTTTTTTTCACCTGACCTCCCTTCTTCTTCTCAGAACCGGAGTCTGTAATCGAGTATCCGTCCTACTCGTGCAAAGTCTTTGCTTTCTTTCTTAAATGATTTCAACCGGTGTTTTCTCTTCAAGATATTCGTCGGTTCCCCCTTCCAAGTTGCCTTTATTTTTCCCGCCCTCCCACCCTCTTCTTCCCGGAGCCTGAGTCTCTTTTGAGCATCAATTTTCATTCGTGCGGGCCTCTTCAGTCTTCCCTCAATTATTTCAACCGGTGAATTCTCGTTTTGATCGACATTCTTCATCTCTTTTCCGGTGGACTAAATTCAAGTTATTCAGGTTGATCATATTCTTTTCTTTGGATCAAGTGTTTTCCCTGCTCGTTCGCCTCTCGCCAGTTTATCCTTCAGGAGTGCTAAGACATCCGAGGAGATTCGTCTATTCTCGAATTAATTCGAGGTTGTCACCTCATCCAAATATTTCAATTGTTCCGGTGCATCATCTGTCTGTTCAACATCCCTTTTCCAACGGTGTTTTTCTTTTAGTGGGCCCTAACCCACAGGTCTTTTCCTAGGATCTTACCTAACTCTTCTAATTTCCCAGGAGTTATTCTCAATTCTTTTCAAGTGTGACGTAAGAATGGATTCCATCAGTCACATGCCTTCTCCAAGATCGCTTTCAAATTCTTTTCATTGTTGGCTCAACCTCTTCGCCTTTCGTTTCCCCGAAGTGTCTCAACAAATTTTGGTGTTGTTTCTCGTCATCATTCTTAACATTTGAATACCAAAGAAGAGTTTTTCCTCTCAATCTTGCCCGTTCTCCCAAAGATCCGTGGTTCTAGCTTCTTGTTACCCTCTCAAATTATTCCGTTTGTCAGATATTCTTTTCTTACCCATCCGGAGTATGTCAGGAGTTGGTTTTCCATTTCTTTTCACCGGAGGCCATCATTCCAGAAGAATTCTTTGTCCTCACATTCCAGCTATCGTTCTACATTATCCTAGCACTTCGTTCAAATGTTCTTTGATCAGCTCGAGTTTCTTCCCGTTCTTTTGTATGTAAATCCCCTCTAGTATATTTGTTCTTCTAATTCTTCCTGGTGATTTATTCTCTTTCATAAGTGATTTTCAAATTCTTACGATGGTTCGTTCAAGATTCTTTTTCCTTGGTTATCATTTTAATCCATTCGTTCTTTCCAATCATGTCGGTGGTTCAGTAAGACCTTCTCAAGTTCGCGATATGCCACTTCTCAATCCTTTTCAAGAAGAATAAGTAGTATGCAAAACCCATTGCTTGTCATCAATTTAATTTGATGAAGGATAAGCATACAATAAATCTTATTCTTATTTCATCCGAGTGATTAATCCCTTCCTTCGGAGTTTGTTCTTGAGGAATAAATTCTAGTTCCAAGTGTTTTCATCTTTTCTTTTCCGGAGTTCAAATTTCCTCGACCATTTCGTCGGAACCTCCATCTAAATCAACGCAAGCTCATCTTATTCTTTCATCCTTCATTCTATCTCGTCATCCTTTTGTCACCGGAGTTCTTCACGGTGGTTCTTCATGATTTAATTCATTCTTTCAAGTGTTCCATCAAGATTCTTGTCGGTGGAGTTCAAGTATCTTTTCTTCTTGCGTCTCGAAGTGTAATTAATTCTCCGTATTCTTTTGAAGTGGAGTTTTGCATTCCTTCATTTTTCTCAGCTATTCAATCTATTCCGCTTGTGGTCGGTTATCACCTCATCATTTTCAGATGTTATCCATAAGTCCACAACAAGCTTATTCTTTTCGTTGTTGATTTTCTCAACAATTCCGTTCAATGTTTCCTTCTAAGGATGCTATCTATTTCACTCATAGTAGAAATTGTCATCTTCTTCCCTGTTCTTCTCATTCCACTCTTTCAAGTCTTCCGGAGGTTTTGTGTTGTTCCTCAAGTCAAGTATCGTTCCATCTTCTCAAGTTCATGTTCTATTCTTTCATTGTTCAGCCAGAATTCTGCCTAAATTCTTTCATTCTTATTCCGCTTCTATCTTGTTCTAACCGGAGTGGTTTCGAATTCATTTTTGTTTCAGAGCTTTGATTCTCGTCATGTTCGTCGTTTCTTTTCCTACTCAAGTGTTCTTGACTTTGTTCATCCTATCTCTTTTGACCTTATTTCACTTCATCCCTTTTTTCCCTTCCGCCTCAGTCCTAAGATCTCGGGACGAGATCCCTTGTGAGTGGAGGAGAGTTGTAACGCCCCGGATTTGATGCGCCAGGTGTCTACCAGTTATTCGCCGTCCTTGCCATGTCATTTGCTTGCGTGTTGCATTTAACCATGTCATCATGTGCATCTCATTTTGCATATGTGTTCGTCTCATGCATCCGAGCATTTTCCCCGTTGTCCGTTTTGCAATCTGACACTCCTATGTCATCCGGCGTCCCCTTCTTGTCTCTCTTCGTGAGCGGGTGTTAAACATTCTCGGAATGGACCGAGGTTTGCCAAGCAGCCTTGGTACACCACCGGTAGACCGCCTGTCAAGTTTCGTGCCATTTGGAGGTCGTTTGATACTCCAACGGTTAACCGGGTAGCCGCAAAGGCCTCTTTTGTGTGCAGACCGACACCCCTCCAAAGTGGCCCAATAACCCATCCAAACCGCCTCCATGCTCTCGGCCGTTCGATCACGATCGCGTGGCCGAAAACCACACCTCATTTGGAACCTCCTAGCTCCCTCTACCTATAAATATGTGCCCCTCCCCAAATTTTCGCAGTCCAAACCCTAAAAAAATCTCCCCTTTGCGCCGCCGGACGTGTTCGCCGCCGTCCGGACGCGTCCAGCCGCCGCTCCGACCAATCCCCTCTCGCCATGTCGCCTGAGCCGCGCCCCACTTCGCCGCCGACCGCGCGGGCTCGCTCGACCCGACCGCGGCCCTCCCCGTCCCGGTTCCCCACCGGATCCCGTGCCCGCGCTTGGCGCCCGAGTCGCTGGCGCGCCCCGCCTCCACCGCGCCGGCCACCGC
>NC_041393.1:256549414-256554568 GCF_002162155.2 Triticum dicoccoides
GCGCCCCGCGGTGCCGCGCCGCCCCGCCTCCCGCACCGGCCGCAACTGCCGCCGACCGGCACCGTGGCGCCCCGCGAGCTCACCACCGACCGCAGCTCGCGCCCCGTTGCTCCCCATCGGCGTCTGCCTCGGCTTCCGCGCCGCTCGACGGAGCCACCCCGCCGCCGTCCTCGCCGGATCTGGTCAACCGGGACCAGATCCACCAGGCCCGCCAACCAAACGTGTTGGCCCCGTCCGGATCCCTCCGTCCCGCTCCTCCTCATCCCGCGTTGACTCCTCGGAGGGTAAATTTCGACTGTCCCTGATCTGTGAAATTTTATTCCTCTGTTCATCATGCCACAACTCCTTGCATATAGCTCTGTTTTGCGTGCATGATATATCGAAATGTTTATTGGGAGATGCTCTACATTTAATTCCATTGTGCCATGATTGTTTGGGTTCATATTGATACCCTAATTATCGTTGCAAGAGTGCTATATGATGTTAACTGATGTTTGTTAATAGAACTTGTTGTTTTGTCTTTTTCATTGCATTTTGTGTGTGCACCCTATGAGCATGATATCTACATGAGTTTTGAGCTACATCATGCCATCTTTACAGGGTTGCAATCCATGTATTTTTGTGTGCCTTGTGGTGAGTGAATCAAGCTTGTGAAGTAGGCTTGCTGTTTCTGTTTTGCTAGTCTGAATCTGCTATATCATGATGCTATGTAAACCTGCTGCTACAAGTCATTCTATGCATAATCTGGAGATGTTCACTAAGGATGTTTTGTTACACATGTAATGCTCTATCCATCCATGCCCCTGGTTGCATTAATAGTCCGCCGTAGCTTGTTGTAATCTTGCTCTCAAATTGCTAAATAATGTTGCTGTCAGCCTGTTAACATTAAGTTCAGTTTTGCCATGTGCTTTGCTAGTGATCCATTCACCCTATGAAATTGAGCTTGCCATTCTTAGCTTCATAAATATGTAATATTACTGTTGGTAACATTTTCATGCCATGTATTGCTCTGTAGTGAGTGGTACAAGCTCACCAACATGCTTACTTATTGTTGTTCCTCCCATGTCTGAATCTGTCATATATTTTGCCATGTTTGCATGGATGCTACGATGTTTTCTGTTGATCTTTGGAATAAGTTCAGTAAGGGAGTTTTGTTCTTTGTCTTTAGTACTAGCATGCAATGCCTTTGTTTGGAATGTTAAGTTCCTGTAGAATGTTGTTTGATGGCTCTAAACATTGCAACCTGATGTTATTTCTGCTAAGTCTGAAACTGTTATTATTTGCAATCTTGCCATGTCCTTTTGAGCATGTTATAGTGTTTTCTGGAGATAGCTCAGTGTTCATGTTTTGTCATGCTTTACCTATACTTCATGTCCATGCCTTTTTTCACGTTGAGATGATGTAGCATGTTGTTTGGATGTTTGCAAGAGGCCTAGTTGCTGTTTTGGACAGCTTGTCCTTTAAACTTGTATTGTGTGTATGTGTTGAACTGTTGCTCCGTTTTGAGTGTGCTCTCTATGAAACTTGCTTAGAATTGCATGTAGTTTCATATTATCATGTTGCATCCTTGTTTTGACAGTGTTTGCTTGATGTTTGTATGCATTTTGCATCAATGCCATGCTTAACTTGTCTTGCTCATATATTCTAGGCCGTAGCTCCGAATTAAATGAACTTTATATGTAACTTGACTAGAATCTCATGTAGATCATCTTGGTGCATCTTAACTTGCTGTTTAACAACTTGAACATAAGGTTTATTCAGTTCTGGGCCAATTTTGAAATATGCATATGGGGATTTTCCGGAATTGTTATATGTTGTTTCCGGCCTCATTTAAACTTGCTTTGATGTGTTGTTCTTGTATGCATCATCTCTTGCCAGGAGTAGCTTCATGTAGTCTTGTCTTGCATCATACTTGATTGAGCATCATGTCATGTCCATGTGTGGTGTGTTTACCATGTTGTGTGCTTCTTCTCGATAGTTCCAGTTTCGTTGCGATCGTGAGGATTCGTTCGTCTACGCTTGGTTCGTCTTCGTGGCTTCATCTTCTTCATGGACTAGTTCTTGTTCCTTGCAGGATTTCAGGCAAGATGACCATCACCTTGGATCTCACTACTATCATTGCTATGCTAGTTGCGTCATTCTATCGCTATGCTACGCTACCTATCACTTGTTCTTCAAGCCTACCAAATTGCCATGTCAGCCTCTAACCTTTTCACACTTCCTAGCAAACCGTTGCTTGGCTATGCTACCGCTTTGCTCGGCCTCTCTTATAGCGTTGTTAGTTGCAGGTGAAGTTGAAGATTGCTCCATGGTGGACAGGATTATGTTGGGATATCACAATATCTCTTATTTAATTAATGCATCTATATACTTGGTAAAGGGTGGAAGGCTCGGCCTTATGCCTGGTGTTTTATTCCACTCTTGCTGCCCTAGTTTCCGTCATACCGGTGTTATGTTCCTTGATTTTGCATTCCTTACGCGGTTGGGTGATTTATGGGACCCCCTTGACAGTTCGCTTTGAATAAAACTCCTCCAGCAAGGCCCAACCTTGGTTTTACCATTTGCCTCACCACCACCTATACTTTTCCCTTAGGAGTCGCGCTCCCGAGGGTCATCTTTATTTTAGCCCCCCGGGCCAGTGCTTCTCTAAGTGCTGGTCCGAAACGGGCAGACTGCGGGCCACCACGGGGCAACTCGTGGGCTGGTTTTACTCATAGGCTGACCTATCCGGTGTTGCCCTGAGAACGACATATGTGCAGCTCCTATCGGGATTGTCGGCACATCGGGCGGCTTTGCTAGTCTTGTTTTACCATTGTCGAAATGTCTTGTAAACCGGGAGTCCGAGACTGATCGGGTCTTCCTGGGAGAAGGTATATCCTTCGTTGACCGTGAGAGCTTGTGATGGGCTAAGTTGGGACACCCCTGCAGGGTATAAACTTTCAAGAGCCGTGCCCACGGTTATGTGGCAGATGGGAATTTGTTAATGTCCGGTTGTAGATAGCTTGACACCAGATACGAATTAAAACGCATCAACCGTGTGTGTAGCCTTGATGGTCGCTTTTCGACAGAGTCCGGGAAGTGAACACGGTTTTGGGTTATGTTTGACGTAAGTAGGAGTTCAGGATCACCTCTTGATCATTGCTAGCTTCACGACCATTCCGTTTGCTCTCTTCTCGCTCTTATTTGCGTATGTTAGCCACCATATATGCTTAGTCGCTGCTGAAACCTCACCACTTTACCCCTTCCTTTCACATTAAGCTTTGCTAGTCTTGATACCCATGGTAATGGGATTGCTGAGTCCTCTTGGCTCATAGATTACTACAACAACAGTTGCAGGTGCACGTTGTGCGATGATCATGACGCGAGAGCGTTGTTTGCTTGTTTTGGAGTTCTTCTTCTGCTACTTTTCAATCAGGGGATAGGTTCCAGGTCGGCAGCCTGGGCTAGTATGGTGGATGTCGTTTGAGTTTCTGTTTGTGTTTCATCTGTAGTCGGATGGTGCTCTTATGTAAGATGATGTTGTATTCGTGTGGCATTGTATGCCCTATTGTATGCATCCCCATCTATTATGTAATGTTGATGTAATGATATCCACCTTGCAAAAGTGTATCAATATGCGGTTCTATCCTTGGTGGGACCTTCGAGTCTCTTTAGGATAGTATCGCATATTGGGCGTTACACTGACCGAGTCAAGTTGTAGTTGCATGCTCCTTTATATGTACTCTCATAGTTTGATGTACACTAACACTTTCCATATTCGTTGTTGAACTAGCACCACGGCACAAGTGGAAACAGACATCAGGGATAATGCTTGACAGATTAACAAAATCTAAAGGAGGAAGAATGGAGATCCATTTTGAGGCAGGTTTAAAAAGGCCACGTGATGCTACAGAGTCAGCCAAGTTAGTATCAGAGGCAGTCGTTGCCGTTAGGTGTCACGCACGTATCCTCCCAACGTGGATCCACTACAGGAATGAGAAAGACAATACCCAGTTTAACACCTTCCTTGATGTGACGCCCCCGATTTAATCGTACACTAATCATGCACGCAAATGTGTACGATCAAGATCAGGGACTCACGGGAAGATATCACAACACAACTCTAAAACATAAATAAGTCATACAAGCATCATAATACAAGCCAGGGGCCTCGAGGGCTCGAATACAAGTGCTCGATCATAGACGAGTCAGCGGAAGCAACAATATCTGAGTACAGACATAAGTTAAACAAGTTTGCCTTAAGAAGGCTAGCACAAACTGGGATACAGATCGAAAGAGGCGCAGGCCTCCTGCCTGGGATCCTCCTAACTACTCCTGGACGTCGTCAGCGGCCCGCACGTAGTAGTAGGCACCTCCGGGGTAGTAGACGTCGTCGACGGTGGCGTCTGGCTCCAGGCCTCCAGCATCTGGTTGCGACAACCAGGTAGAAGGGAAAGGGGAAAAGAGGGAGAAAAGCAACCGTGAGTACTCATCCAAAGTACTCGCAAGCAAGGAACTACACTACATATGCATGGGTATATGTGTAGGGAGGCCATATCGGTGGAATGAACTGCAGAATGCCAGAATAAGAGGGGGATAGCTAATCCTGTCGAAGACTACGCTTCTGGTAGCCTCCGTCTTGCAGCATATAGAAGAGAGTAGATTGTAGTCCTCCAAGTAGCATCTCCAAGTAGCATCTCCAAGAAGCATCTCCAGTAGCATCGCATAGCATAATCCTACCCGGCAATCCTCTCCTCGTCGCCCTGCGGAAAAGCGATCACCGGGTTGTCTGTGGAACTTGGAAGGGTGTGTTTTATTAAGTATCCGGTTCTAGTTGTCATAAGGTCAAGGTACAACTCCAAGTCGTCCTGTTACCGAAGATCACGGCTATTCGAATAGATTAACTTCCCTGCAGGGGTGCACCACATAACCCAACACGCTTGATCCCATTTGGCCGGACACACTTTCCTGGGTCATGCCCGGCCGCGGAAGATCAACACGTCGCAGCCCCACCTAGGCAAAACAGAGAGGCCAGCACGCCGGTCTAAACCTAAGCGCGCAGGGGTCTGGGCCCATCGCCCTGAGCACACCTGCACGTTGCGTGGGCGGCCGAAAGCAGACCTAGCCTAGTGGCGTTCCAGTCCAATTCGGCGCGCGCCGCTCCGTCGCTGACGT
>NC_041393.1:256556422-256556982 GCF_002162155.2 Triticum dicoccoides
GAGGCAGTGGCCACGGCGGGGCTCGCCGGCCGGCCGTTTCCGGCGATGAAAGCCGGCGCGGCGGGGCGCGTTGGGTAGCGCGGGCGGGGAGGTGGCCGAAGACGAGGCCTGGGGCGCAGGCGCGGGCCGCGGTGGCGAACAGCGCGAGCGGGGTGAGGACGACAGGCGAGGCCACATGCGCGGGAGCGGACGGAGAGTCCCAGGCGCATAGGTGGTGGCGTCCTACGGCGACGGGAGGGGGAGAGGAAGGGGATGAGGGCTCACAGGGCCCTGTAGATGTGCAAAGGCGTGCTCGGGGCAGCCGGTCGGGGGAGAGGCAGGAAGGCGACACCGACAAGGTGACGGCGAGCGGCAACGGCGCGACGTCGAGGCAGTTCGGCGCGAGGGCGACGAGGCGTCGGCGTTGACGGAGTCCGGCGTCGCCGGGGTGGGCGCCGGTGTCGTGGGGTGGGAAGGCGCGGTCGCCGGGGAGAGGCAGCGGGGTCGGGCACCTTGGCCGCGGGCGCGCGTCAGATCAAGCGAGGGAGCGGGAGGAGGGGATCGGGGCGAGTGGCGGGGTC
>NC_041393.1:256557179-256562209 GCF_002162155.2 Triticum dicoccoides
GCCCAGTTGGGGGGTGTCTGTTTTTTTGTGTTCTTTTTGTTTTGAGCTTTTTCCTTTTATCTATTTTTCCTTTCTAACTTAGTTTCTATTTATTTTAGTTTTATTAAGTATACCACTAGCCCCTAAATTAGTATTTATAAATACTCTATTGCCACATGAATTTCTCATACCTAATAAAATAGTTTAATGTTTTATAAAATGCATTTAATTATTTGTTTAAGCCACTGTATTATTTAGTTTAGTGCTTTTAATTATTTTTTTAAAAATGTGATCCTCCACCATAATTACCTAAGCATTATTTGCCACCTCTAGAACATTTTAATTTTAATGTTTGAAAACTTTACCGTTTGACTTGATTTTAAATTTTGAATTCGAACGGGATTGAATCATCGTGATATTTACAACAGTAAGAGTGGTGACGTGGCCTCATTAGCAGAGGTTACTGTAGCTTGATTATCCGGGCGTCACAATTCTCCTCCACTACAAGAAATCTCGTCCCGAGATTTAAGAGGTAGTGAAAGGGGGAAGGTTTGGTAACGAATCTAGCGGGTCTTCTCATTCTGGCTTGCTCTTCTCGAAGAGATCGGTCCAATACATTGATGTCTTCATTTCTCCGCTTTAGGTCATCATGATGAAGTCGGCATCCTTTCTTCGGGATCTTCATCGTATTTACGAATAGGTAACGAGGCAGGTCAGCAACGACAGAATGTTATAAGGTTAATGATCTGGGATTAATCCATGAAGGAGCATATGAGTACCTCTCGAGTTGAACAAATAAAACACATCAGGAGTGAAGTTGGAAGGTACAATAAGAAGTTTCAAGCAGCCAAGCAATCGTTCAATGCCTAGACAGAAGGTGAAAATGGTTTCAAAGCCACGAATAATTATTGTGTCTGATGCCAGAATTGATGATCTCATCGGAAGGTGGCTCATGAATTACATACGAGTCCACGCGGGAGGAATAACTTTGGAAACAGGGGGTGTACAGGAGAGTCAGATTTCGGTTTTTTGGAACTGTGGGTTATGGGCCCACCATGTGGTTGAAAGCAGGAAGGGGGGCGACATTTTGCACGGTCATGATAGTAAGGCGTGTCAAAGGGTAGCCTGTCAGATATGTCGGCAACAACATCGATACCAAGGGCGAGGGACGAAGAGAACCATTTCCTGCTCGTTGAACGAGGCGGACCAGTAGGCGAAGTTCTCGTCCATCAGTGGTTACCGGAATGTCATCAACAAAAGTAACAGGGTCTTACTGACAGAATTGTACAACGAGGTGTTTACATAAGCAGTGAATTATTACTGCTTAGTTTATATAGATCACAAGAAAAGTCAAACAAACCAATGGAAAGGAAAATATGATTATCAGATTAAACAGAACAATGGAAAGGAAAATGTGTTGAAACACATATTCCAGGGGTATATCCTTCCCAAGGATAAGCAGAGCATGATATCCACGACGGGATATAACATAGAAAACCCTTTTAGGTAAGGGGAGAGGAATTTCATGACATTACCCATACAACGGTGTTTGGATAATTGAGCAGAAAACATTTAGCATTGGGCTTCAAATGTTCTTGTTGAAAATCGAAGTACCAGTGACATGCTTCGAGATAGCATTGACATGGCCTTCAAGCAAGGTCAGACCTTGGATACACAAAGGACCCATCAGGAACAACTTATGGAATAAGTCTTACAGTTTCCTCATGGAAGAATGGATAACATTGCTAAAAGGGAACTATAACAATAGGGCCTCCGGCCAGATGGGCTAGGTATGACACCGCCTCACCGGGTCATATAAAGACCAACGTTATAACTCTTGGAAATATGTCCCAACCATCATATCTGACCGAGATTCAGATTTGATTGGTGTCAGGATACCTCAGACTCAGGATGCCTGAGAAGAAAAGGTGCAACACAATTTGATGAGATGACATTGTGAGGTTCTCAGAAATGATCTATGGAAGTGAACTCTGAAACAAGAGTTCATCAGTAAACCAAGGAGAGGATGAGGAGGTGGCTGATAGGCTCAG
This sequence comes from Triticum dicoccoides, assembly GCF_002162155.2. Classification (NCBI taxonomy): domain Eukaryota; kingdom Viridiplantae; phylum Streptophyta; class Magnoliopsida; order Poales; family Poaceae; genus Triticum; species Triticum dicoccoides. Next base: position 256,559,210 of record NC_041393.1, read on the forward strand.
CAACAAATCATCGAGATTTCCAAAGGATTGATTTCCACAATTATGTGAACAAGGAAATATCATTTGTCGGATCAAAAGATATAATGGTGTATGCTCGAGGGAAACATACACAACTGAACAATGATGGAAGGGTGCACCCAGGAATCTGGACTAGGTAGCACGATCAATGTTCGAATGATGATTCAATAAGCAATAGATTTAGAATGAAACTGTAGACCAATAACTTCAAAGCAATAGGGTTGCTAGAAGTTTAGAATTTACACATCACAGACCATTTGTCGGTATTCTGGTTAGAAACAACACGGAGACCAAGAAAAGAACGCAAAAGGCGGAAGATATTACTATATCAAGAACTCTCAAGAGGTGGTAAAATTACCACGACATTCTTGACATAAAAGGTGGTAAAATTCCAAGGTAAAGATGAACAAATGCTGGATAGCAAGGATCTCAAGGTATAACACAAAACACGAATAAGTTTGTGTTGAACGGAAGGCAATAAAGTGGTCAGTGTTAACACAAACCATTGAGGGGCGAGGATGCTATTTCTCATCAAGAATTCGATATATATCTTGGAAGAGCTCAGGATGTTGCTGATGACCACGACACATTTGTCGAGAGATTTCATGAAGATGTAATCGGTCGGCGATGACATCAAGTCAAATGATGATGTAGCGAAAGTCAAATAATACTTGAAGAAGAACTCATAAGAAATTATGTAGTTCCGTGATAATCTCGAGATACCAGAGGGGGTAATACTCGATGACAGATCATAGTAGTGGTTGGACTAGGGTAATGCTCTGCAGAAGACAAGTGCTTAAACTTGCTCGTGAAATGGGGTCAAAGAAGAACATATGGCTGAAACCCCGATTGCAAAAGGCGGGATCCCAGATATAAGAACTTATACCAAGGGAAAAATTAATTTAAGAGAAGCTTTAATGATAAGTTCTACATCGTGTCCATGGGCATGATCACAAAGTTCAAGGTCGACTCCCATTCTTCAATGTATAACCTTACATTTACCTCCCCTTTTCGAAGTTGTAGTGATGAAAAGTTATCTGACAAAGCGTCAGCAGGGTATAACCTGCATAAATTTCGAGGTCACACAAATTAAGGAAGGCATAGGTTCAACCCGTCAGGGTATCGTGGAAACATATACCACAAGCTTTGAGAGTAAATATTACCAGCTCGAAAGCAGAGCATGGTTGGCAAAAGGAGAGGATACAAATTACCAAAGGCATTATGTATCGGAGATAGAACTCACAAGGTGATTAATTATGAAGGACATCGTCGGATAATAATCCAACAGTGGATATGGTGATCCACAATGGAGCTGATGTGAGTATCGATACCCAATCAGAGGAAGAAAGAATGCAAATGCATCGTTTTACAGAACATCTGAATAATTCAACGTTTAAATAACAAAGGAATTATGATTTCCAAATCAAGGGATCAGGAGCAAACGCTCCGATCAAGGACGGACAAGTTGGATAGACTTAGGGGTACCATCGATGGCAATCTGATTGGCCGAGGACCAGCTCACTTTTAAATGACATCTGAGCCGGAAGGATGAATTCTATGATCTGAGTGAGGATTGTGAGCATTCGCAACCTATTGAATCAACGGACTCAAAATGATATTGACAAAGGTTGCCAATAAGATTACTATACTTATGGGATTAACCATAATGCAAGCAAGCAAGAATTTCAGGAGCAATAGGTTGCTGAGGATTTTCGGAATATCGGGTGGTATTTCGAAGACTTTTGTGTAACACATGAACAACTGGGGATAAGCGGATACTCGACAAGTGCGAGAATTATCCATAGGGGTATTCAGGTGACAAGGAATTGCAAGACAGTAGGCACAAGATATTCTCGGATCAATAGAGAGAATTTCGGGGTATCTTGTAATAACAAGATCAACTGGGAATAAAAGTAAGAACGTCAAGTGTATGTATTTATCCATAGGGATATTTCAATGGTAAGGAATTGCAAAAGCGACGGGCACAAAGTCTCAAAAGAGTTTCGGCGAGTAACTTCGAAATCTTCTGGTGCAGCCGGCGATCACCTGGACTGAAGGGGCTCTCCGAGAGAAAGTATTTTCGAGAACCTAAAGTCAGATTTTAGTAAAAATCGTTTAACCCGAGTAGAAGAGAGTTCAGAGTCCCAGAGTAAAGGTCGAGGAGTAAAAGATCCTAGTACCACCCGATGGCGACGTGGGCCCGTAAGGCACACAGCCAAGTTAGTAAAAGTTTTGCAATGTCTAGACTCGACTTCGGCCAAGGAGTGTGGAAGGGGGATTCCTACAGGCAGTCGGCTCTGATACCAACTTGTGACGCCCCCGATTTAATCGTACACTAATCATGCACGCAAATGTGTACGATCAAGATCAGGGACTCACGGGAAGATATCACAACACAACTCTAAAACATAAATAAGTCATACAAGCATCATAATACAAGCCAGGGGCCTCGAGGGCTCGAATACAAGTGCTCGATCATAGACGAGTCAGCGGAAGCAACAATATCTGAGTACAGACATAAGTTAAACAAGTTTGCCTTAAGAAGGCTAGCACAAACTGGGATACAGATCGAAAGAGGCGCAGGCCTCCTGCCTGGGATCCTCCTAACTACTCCTGGACGTCGTCAGCGGCCCGCACGTAGTAGTAGGCACCTCCGGGGTAGTAGACGTCGTCGACGGTGGCGTCTGGCTCCAGGCCTCCAGCATCTGGTTGCGACAACCAGGTAGAAGGGAAAGGGGAAAAGAGGGAGAAAAGCAACCGTGAGTACTCATCCAAAGTACTCGCAAGCAAGGAACTACACTACATATGCATGGGTATATGTGTAGGGAGGCCATATCGGTGGAATGAACTGCAGAATGCCAGAATAAGAGGGGGATAGCTAATCCTGTCGAAGACTACGCTTCTGGTAGCCTCCGTCTTGCAGCATATAGAAGAGAGTAGATTGTAGTCCTCCAAGTAGCATCTCCAAGTAGCATCTCCAAG
>NC_041393.1:256564277-256610945 GCF_002162155.2 Triticum dicoccoides
AGGCGTCGGCGTTGACGGAGTCCGGCGTCGCCGGGGTGGGCGCCGGTGTCGTGGGGTGGGAAGGCGCGGTCGCCGGGGAGAGGCAGCGGGGTCGGGCACCTTGGCCGCGGGCGCGCGTCAGATCAAGCGAGGGAGCGGGAGGAGGGGATCGGGGCGAGTGGCGTCGTGCGGGGGGGGAGTGGGTGAGTGGGGCGTGGGGAATCGGGGCGGCCTAGGGTTTGCCCTATAGGCCAGAGGGAGGGGCCGGCTGGGCCAAGTGGGTCGGCCAGCTGGGCCGTCTGGCCCAGTTGGGGGGTGTCTGTTTTTTTGTGTTCTTTTTGTTTTGAGCTTTTTCCTTTTATCTATTTTTCCTTTCTAACTTAGTTTCTATTTATTTTAGTTTTATTAAGTATACCACTAGCCCCTAAATTAGTATTTATAAATACTCTATTGCCACATGAATTTCTCATACCTAATAAAATAGTTTAATGTTTTATAAAATGCATTTAATTATTTGTTTAAGCCACTGTATTATTTAGTTTAGTGCTTTTAATTATTTTTTTAAAAATGTGATCCTCCACCATAATTACCTAAGCATTATTTGCCACCTCTAGAACATTTTAATTTTAATGTTTGAAAACTTTACCGTTTGACTTGATTTTAAATTTTGAATTCGAACGGGATTGAATCATCGTGATATTTACAACAGTAAGAGTGGTGACGTGGCCTCATTAGCAGAGGTTACTGTAGCTTGATTATCCGGGCGTCACACTTGACCATTTATCCGTAAGTAATGTTATTCATCACAATTAGTAATATTGTCTTGCTCTGTCCCATACTTTCTAGCTTCCTCCTAATAAGACTCACATTCTTTTTTCAACAGATGAGGTTCAAGTTGGATCCGAAAGATGATGCAACTAGACAAGCATGCACTCATGTTTTTCAGTCTGCTCTGCGACAGTATGAGTACCACCTTAGAAAATCTCACTTTGAAGGCAAGGCTAACAATGAAATCGCCCAAACATCTCCAGTGGAATATATTATAGATGAAGACTAGACAGCCCTCGTTAAACACTGGTCTGATCCAAAGTATCAGGTAGGCTATATGTATTTGATCAGACCACATATTAAACTTGTATTTATGTATGTGCCTTACAAGTGTATCTTCTTCTAGGCTAACTGTTTGAAGAACAAAACCAACCGTTCTAAAGTGAAATTCCAACAGACAACAGGATCTCGTAGCTATATTGCACACTGCGAGGCTCTTGTAAATAGCTGCTACTTCCTTCTTCTTTTTGTGCCATATTATCATATCTATATTGACTTGTTCCACATACAGAGGAAAGCCCGTGCGGACCAAAAAGAACCTGAACCGAATGCAGTGCAAATGTTCAAGGATTGCCACACCAGCAAGATGAAGGGAATGAGCACACCAGTTCAAGCCGCTGTTGTAAGTCCTTACTCCTCCTGCCTTGAACCGATTGGTACTGTGATGTGTTCATTTAACTACTTGGTTTGCAACCAATGTCAGTTACTCTGTTCACTTTTATACACAATTGTCCTAACATATCATTTCACCTTACATGGTTTAAAAGAGATGAAGGATATTCTTTTGGTCTTGATCTGTAATCTAGTTGTTATGTTCACGTGCGCACACAATGATAAAATAGCATGTTTGTTTTATATCTGTTTGCCCATGATATGAATGATGTCATACTATGTTCATCCTACTTTAAACCATGTCTCTTTATCCTTAGATGTCAACGAATGTGAGGAAATAGACAATACAGTAGGCATGCTACATGGACATATGTTCGGAAAGTGATTTTATTATGTAGTTGGCACTACAATACATGCTAATGTATTACAGTAGTTCACCAAAATAAGTTATGTATAAACGTCTAACCTACTTTGTTTGTTTTTGTCTCATTAGTAACTTATCTGGTACACTAATCTACAAGTTCAAACTTTCAAGAAGCTATGGAACAAATGATTGAACAGCCACAACCACCTGAAGGTGACGAGGCTACCACAGGCACAATGTCACCTCTTTCTGCAGTGCGTCAGTATCTCTCCACTAACAGTGCAAAAAGCACCTTCCTGCGTAAGTCTAGGTTGGTTGTCAAGGTAACCTCGTCCAAATCGCCTACTGAACAAAATCTTCCTGCTAGACAGAGGGATATATCTGTGCTCCAGACACAAGTCCAATCCCTAATGGACGTTGTTTCAGAAACAAGAATGGTGGTTGAGAAATGTCATCAAGATATGAATGGTTTTGAAACCAGACTATCAGACATTCGCTTCGTTGTTCAAGAGCAATGGCAGAAAAAAGGTGGAGATCATGCTGCTCCATCAGATTCTACAGCCTGAAATAGTAGAACTCAGGTCAAATGATCTGTGCTTCTATACATCTGATGGTGCTTTTATCTGGAAGGACTGTAAACTTTATGCCAACAGGCCTTTGTTGTATGGATGGAATTTATTTTGTTGTGATACAATATTTATGATGCTGCCACAGGCTACAGTGATTACGACGCTATTTTTGTATATAGTGTAGGTTTATCTTAGTAATGTATTCGGTCGAAAGCTTCGTAGGATCCCAACATGCCAACATTCGCCGGGCCCATTCCAATTGGGCTAAAAACGATTACGGGCCGAAATTAGCATGTAGCCCACTAAAAATATCTGGGCCTAAATCAGCATAAGCTTTCATATTTTTCTAGTAGGCATGTGCCCATAGTGGGCCTTTAATAGGCCTAAACATAATTTGGGCCCTCAGTAAAAATAGGCCGTTTACAGGTGTAAATTTCTCGGGCCCATAAAAAGCATGGGGCTTTAATAGACCGAAAGTGAGATTGGGCCCTGATTGTGCCAAATAACCCACTGGACTTAGAAGGCCGAAATGGTGGCCCATTTACGATGCGCATCTTTGACAGGCCAAAATTTGGACGGGCCATAAATGCGCCGACCTAATACACGGGCCTTTAACAGGCCGGAACTTCGGTCGGGCTAGATTATCGTCATTTTTATATGAGCCGTTAATGGGCCTAATATGACGTTGGGCCACATATGGCCCATGATTTTCATCCGGCGTTAACAGGCCAAAAATGACAATAGGCCCACAAAATTTAGTGGGCCATAATGGGTTGGCCCAGCTAAAGGCCCACACGATTTTGCAGACCATAATGGGCCGGCCCAGCTAAAGGCCCACAAGATTTTGCGGACCACAATGGGCCGGCCCAGCTAAAGGCCCACAAGATTCTGCAGACCATAATGGGCCGACCCAGCTAAAGGCCCAACATTCTTTGTCAAATTGGCCTGTCAACGGCCTGTCCTAAACTTGTCATCAACGCGGCCCATGGTCACTTCTGGCCCATTAACAGTCTGCTAAGTAATTGGGCCGAATTACGGCCCGATGTATTTCCGGCCTGTTAAAGGTCCGGCTTCATCTGGGCCCATTTACAGGCCATCAAAACTTTCGGCCCATAAATGACCGTGAAGGATTTGGGTCATATTCGGCCATGTCTGACATTCGGCCTGTTAGAGGCCCACAATAGATTTGGGCCACTTTCGGCCTGTTGTCATTTTTGGCCTGTTAACGCCGGATGAAAATCATGGGCCATATGTGGCCCAACGTCATATTAGGCCCATTAGTGGCCCATATAAAGATGACGATAATCTAGCCCGACCGAAGTTTTGGCCTGTTAAAGGCTCGTGTATTAGGTCGGCGCATTTACGGCCCGTCCAAATTTCGGCCTGTCAAAGATGCGCATCGTAAATGGGCCACCTTTTCGGCCTGCTAAGTCCAGTGGGTTATTTGGCACAATCAGGGCCCAATCTCAATTTCGGTCTATTAAAGGCCCATGCTTTTTATGGGCCTGAGATATTTACACCGGTAAACGGCCTATTTTTACTGAGGGCCCAAATTTGTGATGGATGTACGGGTATGACTATCTTGATTCTGTCATAAATTTGTGATGGATGTACATGCATGACAGAAAACATGACCTACTGTGACAAACACGTATCATCACGGAAGTGTATTTTTTTTGTAGTGTTGTGATTCTCGTAGCATGCATGTATGGTGAACCGCTTTGTGATGAAGTTGGAGCACAACTTATTTATTGATTGTCTTCCTTATGAGTGGCGATTGGGGACGAGCGATGGTCTCTTCCTACCAATCTATCCCCCTAGGAGCATGCGCGTAGTACTTTGTTTTCAATGGCTTGTAGATTTTTGCAGTAAGTATATGAGTTCTTTATGACTAATGTTGAGTCCATGGATTATACGCACTCTCACCCTTCCACCATTGCTAGCCTCTCTTGTGCCGCGCAACTTTCGCCGGTACCATACACCCACCATATACCTTCCTCAAAACAGACACCATACCTACCTATTATGGCATTTCCATAGCCATTCCGAGATATATTGCCATGCAACTTTCCACTGTTCCGTTTATTATGACACCCATCATCATTGTCATATTGCTCTTTGCATGGTCATGTAGTTGACATCGTATTTGTGGCGAAGCCACCTTCATAATTTCCTTACATGTCACTCTTGATTCATTGCATATCCCGATACACTGCTGGAGGCATTCATCTAGAGTCATATCTTGTTCTAAGTATCAAGTTGTAATCTTGAGTTGTAATCTTGAGTTGTAAGTAAATAAAAGTGTGATGATCTTCATTATTAGAGCATTGTCCCAAGTGAGGAAAGGATGATGGAGACTATGATTCCCCCACAAGTCGGGATGAGACTTCGGTCTTTACAAAAAAAGAGAAAGGCCAAATAAAAAAAGGCCAAATAAAAAATGAGAGAAAAAGAGAGAAGGGACAATGCTACTATCCTTTTTACCACACTTGTGCTTCAAAGTAGCACCATGATCTTCATGATAGAGAGTCTCCTATGTTGTCACTTTCATATACTAGTGGGAATTTTTCATTATAGACTTGGCTTGTATATTCCAATGATGGGATTCCTCAAAACACCCTAGGTCTTCGTGAGCAAGCAAGTTGGATGCACACCCACTTAGTTTCTTTTATTGAGCTTTCATACATTTATAGCTCTAGTGCATCTGTTGCATGGAAATCCCTACTCACTCACATTGATATCTATTAATGGGTACCTCCATAGCCCGTTGATACGCCTAGTTGATGTGAGACTATCTTCTCCTTGTTTGTCTTCTCCACAACCACCATTCTATTCCACATATAGTGATATGTCCATGGCTCACGCTCATGTATTGCGTGAAAGTTGAAAAAGTTTCAGATTACTAAAGTATGAAACAATTGCTTGGCTTGTCATTGGGGTTATGCATGATTAAATACTTTGTCTGATGAAGATAGAGCAACAGCCAGACTATATGATTTTGTAGGGATAACTTTCTTTAGCCATGCTATTTTGAGAAGACATGATTGCTTTATTAGTATGCTTGAAGTATTACTATTTCTTATGTCAATATGAACTTTTATTTTGAATTATTTGGATCTGAACATTCATGCCAGAATAAAGAAATTTACATTGAGAATTATGCTAGGTAGCATTCCACATCAAAAATTCTGTTTTTATCATTTACCTACTCGAGAACGAGCAGGAATTAAGCTTGGGGATGCTTGATACGTCTCCAACGTATCTAAATTTTTTGATTGTTCCATGCTATTATATTACTCGTTTTGGATGTTTATGGGATTTACGTTACACTTTTATATCATTTTTGGGACTAACCTACTAACCGGAGGCTCATCCCGAATTGCTGTTTTTTGCCTATTTCAGTGTTTCGAAGAAAAGGAATATCAAACGGAGTCCAAATGGGATGAAACCTTCGGGAGCGATCTTTTCGGAACAAATGCAAACCTGGATACTTGGAGTGGACGTCAAGCAACAATCGAGGCGTCCACGAGGGTGCCCGGCATGCCCCCTGGGTGTGGGCGCGCCCCCCACCCTCGTGGGCCCCTCGAGCGTCCACCGACCTACTTATTCCTCCTATATATACTCTCGTACCCTGAAAACATCAGAACAGACCACGAAAACCTAATTCCACCGCCACAACCTTCTGTGTCCGCGAGATCCCATCTTGGAGCCTTCGCCGGTGCTCCGTCGGAGGGGGAATCGACCATGGAGGGCCTCTACATCATCTCCAAGGCCTCTCCTATGAGTTGTGAGTAGTTTACCATAGACCTCTGGGTGCATAGTTATTAGCTAGATGGCTTCTTCTCTCTCTTTGAATCTCAATACCAAGTTCTCCTCGATCTTCTTGGAGATCTATTCGATGTAACTCTTTTTGCGGTGTGTTTGTCGAGATCCTATGAATTGTGGGTTTATGATCAAGTTTATCTATGAGAAATATTTGAATCTCCTCTGAATTCTTTTATGTGTGATTAAGTTATCTTTGCAAGTCTCTTCGAATTATCAGTTTGGTTTGGCCTACTAGATTGATCTTTCTTGCAATGGGAGAAGTGCTTAGCTTTGGGTTCAATCTTGTGGTGTCCTTTCCCAGTGACAGCAGGGGCAGCAAGGCACGTATTGTATTGTTGCCATCGAGGATAAAAAGATGGGGTTTATATCTTATTGCATGAGTTTATCCCTCTACATCATGTCATCTTTCTTAATGCGTTACTCTGTTCTTCATGAACTTAATACTGTAGATGCAGGCAGGAGTCGGTCGATGTGTGGAGTAATAGTAGTAGATGCAAAATCGTTTCGATCTACTTTGTCACGGAAGTGATGCCTATATACATGATCATGCCTAGATAATCTCATAACTATGTGTTTTTCTATCAATTGCTTGACAGTAATTTGTTCACCCACCGTAATACTTATGCTATCTTAAGAGAAGCCACTAGTGAAACCTATGCCCCCCGGGTCTATCTTTTATCATATAAGTTTTCCATCTACTTTTATTTGCATCTTTTACCTTCTAATCTATATCATAAAAATACCAAAAATATTTATCTTATCATATTATCTCTATCAGATCTCACTTTCGCAAGTGGCCGTGAAGGGAATGACAACCCCTTTATTGCGTTGGTTACGAGGTTCTTGTTTGTTTGTGTAGTTGCGTGGGACTTTTGAGGAGCCTCCTATTGGATTGATACCTTGGTTCTCAAAAACTGAGGGAAATACTTACGCTACTTTGCTGCATCACCCTTTCCTCTTCAAGGAAAACCAACGCAAGCTCAAGACATAGCTATGGGTTATGATTTCTTGCACAAATGAAGAAGATAAGATTTTTTCTAAAGTATTGAAGATTGGCATGAACCAGTTCAAATCAACCTGGGGCCTAGTGTTGGGGATATGACTATTAGGGATGACCCGCCTAGGAGGGGTGAGGCTATACCCACGGTTGTTCATAGAGACGAAGCCCACGAGGATATTGAAGATGTGGTTCACAGGCAAGGGCCCAAGGGCGACTTAAGGCTCGTAGGAGTAAACCGCCATATGTGTAAGACTTGTATTGTAAGGCATGTATAGTTAGTCATCGAGCCGGACACGTTGTCTATGAGCCGACCGGAACTCCGTGAGCCGATGGGCGTCAACCTGTGCATATAAAGGGACGACCCAGTGGCGGTTCAAGGCAAGAAACAAGAGATCGAAAGCTAGGTCAAGCGTATCCGCTCCCTAGTAATCGAGACATAAGCAATACCACCTCAAACTAGATTAGGCCTTTACCTTCACCACAAGGTGCCGAACCAGTATAAACTCATGTGTCCTTTGTCCCGTTTAACCCCTTTAAGCTAACCTAGTTGCGACGGCCTCACGACTAAGTCCTCACACTAGGACATCTGTCGTGACTATTCCACGACAACTAGTTTAGTTTATAAAAGAAAACTACAAAAAATGAAATTTAGGTTGTCTCATATGCTTCATCTTTTTAATGTCTTTCATGAAAATGATGGAAAGGAAAATTGTGCTCAAGTCTTAGAAGAAGAAATCAATAAAATGTTTGGCATGAATCTTTGAACAATGAGCATGATTGCAATGTTGTTAGTATGAATTCCTTGAATATCCATGATGCTAATGATATGCAAAGCCACAAGCTTGGGGGTGCTATGTTTGATGAAGTTGATATTTTTTGCCCCCCAAGTTTTGATGAGCAAATTTATATGATGATAGCATGCCTCCTATTTATGATGATTATGTTGATGAAAGTGGGTTTGGAAGAGTGTCAACTCTAGTTAATGATCCCACTATTTTGGAGGGTGTTGAATCTTATTACAATATTGATAAAATTAGATTTGGAGAGGTCATGACTTTATTTAATGATGATTCCACTATTTCAGAAAAGGTTCCAATTTATTATGAGAACAAAGTTGCTATCTATGATGATTATTGTGATGACATGTATGCTACAAAGAATAATGATAACCATGAAAATTGTCATCATGATTTTAATGTTCAATTTGATTATGCCAATCAAGTATCCCATGATAGTTATTTTGTTGAGTTTGCTCCCACTACTATTGATGAGAATTATTTGCTTATGTGGAGAGTAAAAAATTCTATGCTTATGTAGAATGAAAAGAATGCTTTATGTGATGGTTATATTGTTGAATTCATTCATGATGCTACTGAAAATTATTATGAGGGAGGAATATATGCTTGTAGGAATTGCAATAATATCAAGTTCACTCTCTATGTGTTGAAAATCTTGAAGTTTTGCTTGTTTTACCTTCCTATGCTAGTTGATTCTTGTTCCCATAAGTTGTCTGCTCACAAAATCCCTATGCATAGGAAGTGGGTTAGACTTAAATGTGCTAGTCATATGCTTCATGATGCTCCCATTATGTTTCAATTCTTATCTTTTATGTGAGCATCATTGAAATCATCATGCCTAGCTAAAAAGGCATTAAAGAAAAGCGCTTGTTGGGAGACAACCCAATATTTTTACCTACTGTTTTTGGTATGTTCACATGATTATGCTACTGTAGTAATCATGTTTGATAGCTTTTGTTTCAATAAAGTGCCAAGTAAGACCTTTGGGATGGTCTATGGTGATAGTTGACTTGATTCTGCGCAAAAACAGAAACATTCTTAGAAATTCACATGTGCATGCTTTTGATCTTAACTTTTACACAAGATTGATATACAAATTGCCTAGATTGTCCTAATTTTTTAGAATTTTTGAAGTTACAGAAGTATACAAAATTTCTAGATTACTACAGACTATTCTGTTTTTGACAGATTCTGTTTTTGTTGTGTTGTTTGGTTATTTTGGTGAATCTATGGGTAGTATCGGATGGTATGAACAATGGAGAAGTTGGAATACAGTAGGTATAACACCAATATAAATTTAGAATGAGTTCACAACAGTACCCAAGTTGTGATTTGCTTTATTATACTAACTGAGCTTACGAGTTTTTTGTTGAGTTTTGTGTTGTGAAGTTTTCAAGTTTTGGGTAAAGATTTGATGGACTATGTAACAAGGATTGGCAAGAGCCTAAGATTGGGGATTCCCATGGCACCCCAAGGTAATATTCAAGGACAACCAAGCATCTAAGCTTGGGGATGCCCCAGATGGCATCCCCTCTTTTGTCTCCAATCCATCGGTAAATTTACTTGAGGCTATATTTTTATTCACCACATGATATGTGTTTTGCTTGGAGCGTCTTGTATGATATGAGTCTTTGCTTTTTAGTTTGCCACAATCATCCTTGTTGTACACACCTTTTGAGATGGACACACATGAATCGTGAATTTATTAGAATACTATATGTGTTTCACTTATATCTTTTTGGAGTAGTATGTCAGTTGCTCTAGTGCTTCACTTATATCTTTATAGAGCATGGAGGTGGTTTTATTTTGTAGAAATTGGTGAAATCTCATGCTTCAATTATATTATTTTGAGAGTCTCTAAACAGCATGGTAATTTCCTTAGGTTATGAATTTAGTCCTAATAAGCTAGGCATCCAAGAGGGATATAATAAAAACTTTCATCTTAAGTGCGTTGAATACTATGAGAAGTTTGATTCCTTATGATTGTTTTGAGATATAAAGATGGTGATATTAGAGTCATGCTAGTGAGTAATTGTGGATTGGTAGAAATACTTATGTTAAAGTTTGTGATTCCCGTAGCATACACGTATGGAGAACCGTTATGTGATGAAGTCGGAGCATGATTTATTTTTTGATTGTCTTCCTTATGAGTGGCGGTTGGGGACGAGCGATGGTCTTTTCCTACCAATCTATCCCTCTAGGAGCATGCGTGTAATACTTTGTTTCGATGGCTAATAATTTTTTTCAATAAGTATGTGAGTTCTTTATGACTAATGTTGAGTCCATGGATTATACGCACTCTCACCCTTCCACCATTGCTAGCCTCTCTAGTACCGCGCAACTTTCACCGGTGCATTAAACCCACCATATACACTTCCTCAAAATAGCCACCATACCTACCTATTATGGCATTTCCATAGCCATTCTAAGATATATTGTCATGCAACTTCCACCATTCCGTTAATTATGACACACACCATGATTGTCATATTGCTTTGCATGATCATGTAGTTGACATTGTATTGTGGCAAGGCCACCGTCCATATTTTTCATACATGTCACTCTTGAGCCATTGCACATCCTGGTACACCATCGAAGGCATTCATATAGAGTCATATTTTGTTCTAAGTATCGAGTTGTAATTCTTGAGTTGTAAAGTAAATAAAAGTGTGTTGATCATCATTATTAGAGCATTGTCCCATGTGAGGAAAAGGATGATGGAGACTATGATTCCCTTACAAGTTGGGATGAGGATCCGGACGAAAAATAAATAAAAAAGAGGCCAAAGAGCCCAAACAAAAAAAAGAGGCCAAAGAGACCAAACAAAAAATGAGAAAATAAAAAAATGAGAGAAAAGAGAGAAGGGACAATTCTACTATCCTTTTTCCACACTTGTGCTTCTAAGTAGCACCATGTTCTTCATGATAGGGAGTCTCCGATGATATCACTTTCATATACTAGTGGGAATTTTTCATTATAGAACTTGGCTTGTATATTCCAATGATGGGCTTCCTCAAATTGCCCTAGGTCTTCGTGAGTAAGCAAGTTGGATGCACACCCACTTAGTTTCTTTTTGAGATTTCATATACTTATAGCTCTAGTGCATCTGTTGCATGGCAATCCCTACTAACTCGCATTGATATCTATTGATGAGCATCTCCATAGCCCGTCGATACGCCTAGTTGATGTGAGAATTTCTCCTTCTTTTTGTCTTCTCCACAACCACCATATTCTATTCCACCTATAGTGTTATATACATGGCTCATGATCATGTATTGCATGAAAGTTGAAAAGGTTTGAGAACATAAAAAGTATGAAACAATTGCTTGGCTCATCATCGGGGTTCTGCATGATGAAATATTTTGTGTGGTGAAGATAGAGCATAGCCAGACTATATGATTTTGTAGGGATAACTTTCTTTGGCCATGATATTTTGAGAAGACATGGTTGATTTATTAGTATGCTTGAAGTGTTATTGTTTTTATGTCAATATTAAACTTTTATTTTGAATCTTATGGATCTGAATATTCAGGCCACAATAAAGAAGATTACATGGATAAATATGTTAGGTAGCAATCCACATAAAAAGTTCTGTTTTTATCATTTACCTACTCGAGGACGAGCAGGAATTAAGCTTGGGGATGCTTGATACGTTTCCAATGTATCTATAATTTTTTATTGTTCCATGCTATTATATTATCGGTTTTGGATGTTTTATATCCATTATTATGCTATTTTATATTATTTTTGGGACTAACCTATTAACCTAGAGCCCAGTGCCAGTTTCTGCTTTTTCCTTGTCTTTGAGTTTTATAGAAAAGGAATATCAAATGGAGTCCAAACAAGCTAAAAATTTGTGGTGATTTTTTATGGACCAGAAGAAGCCCCCTGACTTGTTTCAGATGCCAAAAAATCTTATAAATAGGGAAACCCCCGAAAAGAAACCTAGATCGGAAGTTCCACCATCGTATGCCTCTATAGCCATGAAAAACCAACCGGGAGCCTGTTCCGGCATCCTTTCGGGAGGGGAATCGTCACGGGAGGCCATCTTCATCATCCCGGTGGTTTCCATGATGAGGAGGCAGTAGCTCACCCACGGGGCCGAGGGTATGTACTTGTAGCTATGTGTTTGATCTCTCTATCTTGTGTTCTTGATTTGGCACAAACTTGATGTAACGCGAGCTTTGTTACTATAGTTGGATCTTATGGTGTTCTTCGCTCTCCACTTTCTTATCATGAAGTGAGTCTTGCTCTTTGAGGTTTCGTTATGTTGGATTGAGTATTTAATTTGAGAACACTTGATGTATGTCTTGCGATGGGATATCTGTGGTGACAATGGGATGTTCTATTGATTCACTTGATGTATGGTTTGGCACTTAACTCGTGGATTCCCGAGGTGACATTGGGGTAATCTATGCGTAGGGGTTGATGCATGTTTTCGTCCTACGTTCTCTGATAGAAACTTTGGAGTGATTCTTTGTTGCACGTTGAGGGATTCTTATATGATCCAATTATGTTATCATTGTTGAGAGATCTTGCACTAGTGAATGTATGAACCCTAGGCCTTGTTTTCAAGCATTACAATACCATTTTTGCTCACTTTTGTTACTAGTTACCTTGCTGTTTTTATATTTTCAGATTACAAAAACCTATATCTACTATCCATATTACACTTATATCACCATGTCTTCGCTGAACTAGTGCACCTATACAATTTACCATTGTATTGGGTGTGTTGGGGACACAAGAGACTCTTTGTTATTTGGTTGCAGGATTGTTTGAGAGAGATCATCTTCATTCTATGCCTCCCACGGATTGGTAAACCTTAGGTAATCCACTTGAGGGAAAATTGCTACTATCCTATAAAACTCTGCACTTGGAGGCCCAACAACGTCTACAAGAAGAAAGGTTGTGTAGTAGACATCACATGTTCAGCTCGATGATGCCCCCACCTTCTCTATCCAGCAAAAGAGGCGAAGTAGTAGATGAGTTCCAGTAGCACGATGGCGTGGTGATGGTAGTGGTGAAACTTTTCCGCAGGGCTTCGCTAAGCACAACGGTTTAGAGCGGAGGATGAACTAGAGGGAGAGGGGGTGCCGCACACGGCTTGGGAATCATGGTGTGTCGTGCCCCCTTGATATGTCTCCAATGTATCTATAATTTATGAAGCATTCATACTATTATATTATCTGTTTTGGATGTTTACGGGCTTTCTTATACACTTTTATATTATTTTTGGGACTAACCTATTAACCGGAGGCCCAGCCCATATTGTTGTTTTCTTGCCTATTTCAGTGTTTCGAAGAAAAGGAATATCAAACGGAGTCCAAATGGAATGAAACCTTCGGGAGCGTGATTTTTGGAACGAACGTGATCCAGGAGATGTGGAGCCGAAGTCAGGGAAGCTTCGAGGAGGCCACGAAGCAGGGGCGCGCCCACCCCCCTAGGCGCGCCCTCCACCCTCATGGGCCCCTCGTGGCTCCCCTGACCAACTTCTTTCACCTATATAAGTCCATATACCCTAAAACCTTCGGGGAGCACAATAGATCGGGAGTTCCGCCGCCGCAAGCCTCTGTAGCCACCAAAAACCTCTCGGGAGCCCGTTCCGGCACCCTGTCGGAGGGGGGATCCCTCATAGGTGGCCATCTTCATCATCCCGGCGCTCTCCATGACGAGGAGTGAGTAGTTCACCCTCGAGGCTGAGGGTATGTACCAGTAGCTATGTGTTTGATCTCTCTCTCTCTCTCTCTCTCTCTCTCTCTCTCTCTCTCGTGTTCTTGAGGTGATACGATCTTGATGTATCGCGAGCTTTGCTATTATAGTTGGATCTTATGATGTTTCTCCCCCTCTACTCTCTTGTAATGGATTGAGTTTTCCCTTTGAAGTTATCTTGTCGGATTGAGTCTTTAAGGATTTGAGAACACTTGATGTATGTCTTGCCGTGCTTATCTGCGGTGACAATAGGATATTCACGTGATCCACTTGATGTATGTTTTGGTGATCAACTTGCGGGTTCAATGAATCTATGCATAGGGGTTGGCACATGTTTCCATATTGACTCTCCGATAGAAACTTTGGGGCACTCTTTGAAGTACTTTGTGTTGGTTGAATAGATGAATCTGAGATTGTGTGATGCATATCGTATAATCATGCCCACGGATACTTGAGGTGACAATGGAGTATCTAGGTGACATTAGGGTTTTGGTTGATTTGTGTCTTAAGGTGTTATTCTAGTATGAACTCTGTGATAGATCGAATGGAAAGAATATCTTCATGTTATTTTACTACAAACTCTTGAATAGATAGAACAGAAAGGATAACTTTGAGGTGGTTTCGTACCCTACCATAATCTCTTTGTTTGTTCTCCGCTATTAGTGGCTTTGGAGTGACTCTGTTGCATGTTGAGGGATAGTTATATGATCCAAGTATGTTATTATTGTCGAGAGAACTTGCTATAGTGAAAGTATGAACCTTAGGCCTTGTTTCCTACCATTGTAATACCGTTTACGCTCACTTTTATCATTAGTTACCTTGCTGTTTTTATATTTTCAGATTACAAAAACCTATATCTACCATCCATATTGCACTTGTATCACCATCTCTTCGCCGAACTAGTGCACCTATACAATTTACCAATGTATTGGGTGTGTTGGGGACACAAGAGACTCTTTGTTATTTGGTTGCAGGGTTGTTTGAGAGAGGCCATCTTCATCCTATGCCTCCCACGGATTGATAAACCTTAGGTCATCCACTTGAGGGAACTTTGCTACTGTCCTACAAACCTCTGCACTTGGAGGCCCAACAACTTCTACAAGAAGAAGGTTGCATAGTAGACATCATCCCTCCCCTCCTCACATATATATAGGTGGTGAGGGGAAGGGAGGCTGCCTAGGGAACACCCCAAGGGGGGGGGCTTCCCTAGCCGCGCCCCGCCCTTCCTTCTTAGGCGTGTGGGGGGAAGCAAAGGGGGGCTGGCTGCCCTACGGCGCCTTCCCTTCCCTTTCTCCCTTGCGTGGAGAAAGGCGGGAGGGGGCCAACCCCTCCTCTTTCCTTTATAGGGCCGACGGCCAGGATGGGGGCGCCCGTTAGGCCCAATAACTTCTTGTGGCCTTCTGGAACCCCCCGGTGATCCGATAAATATCCGGTGCGTTCTGAAACTTTTCCGGAGACCAAATACTATCATCCTATATATCAATATTTACCTCCCGATCATTTCGGAGCTCCTCGTCATGTCCGTGATCTCATCTGGGACTCCGAACAACATTCGGTCACCAACATACATAACTCATATAATAATATATCATCAATGAACGTTAAACATGTGGACCCTACGAGTTCGAGAATGATGTGGACATGACCGAGAAGCTTCTCCGGTCAATAACCAATAGCGGGACCTCGATGCCCATATTGGTTCCTACATATTCTATGAATATCTTTATCGGTCGAACCTTTATGACAACATACATAGTTCCTTTGTCAATCGATATGTTACGTGCCCGAGATTCGATCGTCGGTATCTCCATACCTAGTTCAATCTCGTTACCGGCAAGTCTCTTTACTTGTTCCGTAATATATCATCTTATAACTAACTCCTTAGTCACTTTTCTTGCAAGCTTCTTGTGATGTTGTGTTACCGAGAGGGCCTAGAGATACCTCTTCGTCATACTGATACGTCTCCAATGTATCCATAATTTTTGTTTGTTCCATGCTATTATATTATCTGTTTTGGATGTTTAATGAGCTTTAATATGCTCTTTTATATTATTTTTGGGACTAACCTATTAACCGAAGGCCCAATGCCAGTTTCTATTTTTTTCCTATTTTAGAGTTTTGCAGAAAAGGAATACCAAATGGAGTCCAAATAGAATGAAACCTTTGTGATGATCTTTCTTGGACCGAAAGAAAACCAGAAGACTTGGAGATGAAGTCGGAGACGTAACGAGGAGGCCACGAGGCAGGAGGGCGCGCCCCCACCCTCGTGGGCCCCTCGTAGCTCCACAGACCTAGTTATTTTGCCTATATATACTCTTATACCCTAAAAACATCAGGGGGCACGAAACCACTTTTCCACTGCCGCAACCTTCTGTACCCGTGAGATCCCATCTTGGGGCCTTTTCCGGTGATCTACTGGACGGGAATTCGGTCACGGAGGGCTTCTACATCAACACCATTACCTCTCCGATGAAGCATGAGTAGTTTACCACAGACCTACGGGTCCATAGTTATTAGCTAGATGGCTTCTTCTCTCTCTTTGATTCTCAATACAAAGTTCTCCTCGATGTTCTTGGAGATCTATTCGATGTAATACTCTTTTGCGGTGTGTTTGCCGAGATCTGATGAATTGTGGATTTATGATCAAGTTTATCTATGAATATTATTTGGTTCTTATCTGAATTCTTATATGCATGATTTGATATCTTTGTAAGTCTCTTCGAATTATCGGTTTAGTTTGGCCTACTAGATTGATCTTTATTGCCATGAGAGAAGTGTTTAGCTTTGGGTTCAATCTTGTGGTGTCCTTTCCAGTGATAGTAGGGGTAGCAAGGCACGTATTGTATTGTTGCCATCGAGGATAAAAAGATGGGGTTTATATCATATTGCTTGAGTTTATCCCTCAACATCATGTCATCTTGCTTAATGCATTACTCCGTTCTTTATGAACTTAATACTCTAGATGCATGCTGGATAGCGCTTGATGTGTGGAGTAATAGTAGTAGATGCAGGCAGGAGTCGGTTTACTTGACACGGATGTGATGCCTATGTTCATGATCATTGCCTTAGATGTGTTCATAATTATGCGCTTTTCTATCAATTGCTCGGCAGTAATTTGTTCACCCACCATAATACATGCTATCTCGAAAGAAGCCACTAGTGAAACCTATGGCCCCCGGGTCTCTTTTCCATTATATTGCATCTCTTTTCCATTATATTGAATCTCGTTTACATCTTTCTAGCTAGTTTCCTATCTATTATTTTGCAATCTTTACTTTCCAATCTATACATCAATAATACCAAAAAATATTTACTTTACTATCTCTATCAAATCTCACTTTTGTGAGTGACCGTGAAGGGATTGACAACCCCTTTTTCGTGTTGGTTGCAAGTTCTTGATTGTTTGTGCAGGTATTCGGTGACTTGTGCTTCGTCTCCTACTGGATTTATACCTTGATTCTCAAAACCTGAGGGAAATACTTACGCTACTTTGTTGCATCACCCTTTCCTCTTCAAGGGAAAGCCAACGCAAGCTCAAGAGGTAGCAAGAAGGATTTCTGGCACCGTTGCCGGGGAGATTTACGTCAAGTCAACCATACCAAGTACCCATCATAAACTCTTCTCCCTTACATTACATTATTCACCATTCGCCTCTCATTTTCCTCTCCCCCACTTCTAAAACGATTTTCAAAAACCTTTGCCTTTTCTTTGTCCCTCTTCCATTCATCTCTTCTCTCTTGCTTCTTGTGTGCTTGTGTGTTGGATTGATTGCTTGTCACGATGGCTCAAGATAATACTCAATTGTGTGACTTTTCCAACACCAATAACAACGATTTTATTAGCACTTCGGTTGCTCCTACTACCAATGCTGAATCTTGTGAAATTAATGCCGCTTTGTTGAATCTTGTTATGAAAGATCAATTCACTGGCCTTCCTAGTGAAGATGTCGCTTCCCATCTAAACAACTTCGTTGATTTGTGTAATATGAAAAAGAAGACAGATGTGGATAATGATATTGTTAAATTAAAGCGATTTCCGTTTTCGCTTAGAGATCGTGCTAAAACTTGGTTATCATCTTTGCCTAAAAATAATATTGATTCATGGAATAAGTGCAAAGATGCTTTTATCTCTAAGTATTTTCCTCCCGCTAAGATCATCTCCCTTAGGAACGATATTATTAATTTTAAGCAACTTGATCATGAGCATGTTGCACAAGCTTGGGAGAGGATGAAATTAATGATACGTAATTGCCCTACACATGGCTTGAATTTGTGGATGATTATACAAAAAAGTTATGCCGGATTGAATTTTGCTTCTAGAAATATTTTAGATTTGGCCGCGGGAGGCACCTTAATGGAAATCACTTTAGGAGAAGCTACTAAACTCCTAGATAATATTATGGTTAATTATTCTCAATGGCATACCGAAAGATCCACTAGTAAAAAAGTTCATGCGATTGAAGAGATTAATGTTTTGAGTGGAAAGATGGATGAACTTATGAAATTGTTTGCTAATAAAAGTGTTTCTTCTGATCCTAATGATATGCATTTGTCCACTTTGATTGAGAATAATAATGAATCTATGGATGTGAATTTTGTTGGTAGGAACAATTTTGGTAACAACGCGTATAGAGGCAATTTTAATCCTAGGTCGTTTCCTAGTAATTCCTCTAACAATTATGGTAATTCCTACAACAACTTTTATGGAAATTTTAATAAGCTGCCCTCTGATTTTAAGAATAGTATTAAAGAATTTATGAGTTCGCACAAGAATTTCAATGCTTTGATTGAAGAAAAATTGCTTAAGATTGATGAGTTGGCTAGGAACATGGATAGAATTTCTCTTGATGTTGATTCTTTGAAACTTAGATCTATTCCACCTAAGCATGATATCAATGAGTCTCTCAAGGCCATGAGAATTTCCATTGATGAGTGCAAAGAAAGAATCGGTAGGATGCATGCTAAAAAAGATTGGTTTGTAAAAGCGTGTTCTTCTAGTTTTCATGATAAAAATGATGAAGATCTAAAAGTGAATTGATGTGACTCCTATTAAATATTTGTTTTCCAGTATGAATCTTGAAAAATATGGGACTGGAGATGAGTCAACTTTAGTTAAAAGGTGTCCCAATGATTTGGAGTTTTTAGATCTAGATGCAAAAATTGATAAAAGTGGGATTGAAGAGGTCAAAACTTTAAGTAGTAGCAATGAACCCACTATTTTGGATTTCAAGGAATTTAATTATGATAATTGTTCTTTAATAGATTGTATTTCCTTGTTGCAATCTATGTTAAATTCTCCTCATGCTTATAATCAAAATAAATCTTTTACTAAACATATCATTGATGCTTTGATGCAATTTTATGAAGAAAAGCTTGAACTAGAAGTTTCTATCCCTAGAAAACTTTATGATGAGTGGGAACCTACTATTAAGATTAATATTAAAGATGATTAATGTTATGCTTTGTGTGATTTGGATGCTAGTGTTTCCACGATTCCAAAAACTTTCTGTGATGTGCTAGGTTTCCGTGAATTTGACGATTGTTCTTTAAATTTGCATCTTGCGAATTCCACCATCAAGAAACCTGTGAGAAGGATTAATGATGTTATTATTGTTGCAAATAGGAATTATGTGCCCGGAGATTTCATTGTTCTTGATATAGATTCCAATCATACATGTCCTATTGTTCTTGGTAGACCTTTCCTTAGAACGATTGGTGCAAATATTGATATGAAAGAAGGAAACATTAGATTCCAACTTCCATTAAGGAAGGGCATGGAACAATTTCCTAGGAAGAAAATTAAATTGCCTTATGAATCTATTATGAGAGCCACTTATGGATTGCATACCAAAGATGTCAATACCTACATCTATTCTTGTTTTTATGCCTAGCTAGGAGCGTTAAACGATAGCGCTTGTTGGGTGGCAACCCAATTTTATTTTTTGTTCTTAGCTTTTGCTTATGTTTAGTTATAAATAATTGATCTAGCCTCTGGTTATATGTGGTTTTATGTTTTAATTAGTGTTTGTGCCAAGTAGAACCTTTGGGAAGACTAGGGTGAAGTCTTTGCGATCTTGCTGTAAAAAACAGAAATTTTGCACTCACAAGAATAGCTGCCATTTTTAACATAAGAGTGCTTTTAGGTTGATTATTTTTTCAGAAGATTAATAGACAAATTACTCACGTCCAAAAATTTATTTCAGAATTTTTGGAGTTAAAGAAGTATTCGAAAGTTACAGATTACTATAGACTGTTCTGTTTTTAACAGATTCTGTTTTTCGTGTGTTGTTTGCTTATTTTGATGAATCTATGAGTAGTATCGGGGGGTATGAACCATAGAGAAGTTGGAATACAGTAGGTTTAACACCAATATAAATAAATAATTATTTCATTAAATTACCATAAAGTGGTGGTTTATTTTCTTATACTAACGGAGCTCATGAGATTTTCTGTTGAAGTTTTGTGTGTGAAGTTTTCAAGTTTTGGGTAAGGATTTGATGGACTTTGGAATAAGGAGCGGCAAGAGCCTAAGCTTGGGGATGCCGAAGGCACCCCAATGTCAAATTCCAGGAGAACCAAAATCCTAAGCTTGGGGATGCTCCGGAAGGCATCCCCTCTTTCGTCTTCGTCTATTGGTAACTTTACTTGAGGCTATATTTTTATTTACCACATGATATGTGTTTTGCTTGTAGCGTCTTGTATGATTTGAGTCTTTGATTTTTAGTTTACCACAATCATGCTTGATATACACACCTTTTAGGAGAGACACACATGAATCGTGATTTATTAGAATACTCTATGTGCTTCACTTATATCTTTTGAGCTAGACAATATTGCTCTAGTGCTTCACTTATATCTTTTTAGAGCACGGCGGTGGTTTTATTTTATAGAAATTGTTGATCTCTCATGCTTCAATTATACTATTTTGATAGTCTTTTAGAACAGCATGGTAATTTTCTTTGGTTATAAAATTAGTCCAAATATGATGGGCATCCAAGATGGGTATAATAAAAACTTTCATATAAAGTGCATTGAATACTATGAGAAGTTTGATTCTTTATGATTGTTTTGAGATATGAAGATGGTGATATTAGAGTCATGCTAGTAGAGTAGTTGTGAATTTTAGAGATACTTGTGTTAAAGTTTGTGATTCCCATAGCATGCACGTATGTTGTACCATTATGTGATGAAGTTGAAGCATGATTTATTTATTGATTGTCTTCCTTAGGAGTGGCGGTCGGGGACGAGCAATGGTCTTTTCCTACCAATCTATCCCCCTAGGAGCAAGCGCGTAGTACTTCATTTCGATAACTAATAGATTTTTGCAATAAGTATGTGATTTCTTTATGACTAATGTTGAGTCCATGGATGAAACACACTCTCACCCTTCCACCATTGCTAGCCTCTCTAGTACCGCGCAACTTTCGCCGGTACCATACACCCACCATATACCTTCCTCAAAACAGCCACCATACCTACCTATTATGACATTTCCATAGCCATTCCGAGATATATTGCCATGCAACTTCCCACCGTTCCGTTTATTATGACACGCTCCATCATTGTCATATTGCATTGCATAATCATGTAGTTGACATCGTATTTGTGGCAAAGCCACCGTTCATAATTTTTCACACGTGTCACTCTTGAATCATTGCATATCCCGGTACACCGCCGGAGGCATTCACATGGAGTGATATTTTGTTCTAAGTATCGAGTTGTAATTTTTGAGTTGTAAGTAAATAAAAGTGTGATGATCTTGATTATTAGAGCATTGTCCCAGTGAGGAAAGGATGATGGAGACTATGATTCCCCCACAAGTCGGGATGAGACTCCGGACAAAAAAGAACAAAAAGAAAAAAAGAGGCCATAAAAAAAGAGAAAAGGCCCAAATAAAAAAACAGAAAAAGAGAGAAGGGACTATGCTACTATCCTTTTTTTACACCTGTGCTTCATAGTAGCACCATGATCTTCATGATAGAGAGTCTCCTATGTTGTCACTTTCATATACTAGTGGGAATTTTTTATTATAGAACTTGGCTTGTATATTCCAATGATGGGCTTCCTTAGAAGTGCCATAGGTCTTCATGAGCAAGCAAGCTGGATGCACACCCACTTAGTTTCTTTTTGAGCTTTCATACACGTATAGCTCTAGTGCATCCATTGCATGGCAATCCCTACTCACTCACATTGATATCTATTGATGAGCATCTCCATAGCCCATTGATACGCCTAGTTGATGTGAGACTATCTTCTCCTTTTTTTGTCTTCTCCACAACCACCATTCTATTCCGCCTATAGTGCTATGTCCATGGCTCACACTCATGTATTGCGCGAAGATTGAAAAAGTTTGAGAACATCAAAAGTATGAAACAATTGCTTGCCTTGTCATTGGGGTTGTGCATGATTAAATACTTCGTGTGATGAAGATAGAGCATAGCCAGACTATATTGATTTTGTAGGGATAGCTTTATTTGGCCATGATATTTTGAGAAACATGATTACTTTGTTAGTATGCTTGAAGTATGATTGTTTTTATGTCAATATTAAAATTTTGTCTTGAATCTTTCGGATCTGAACATTCATGCCACAATAAAGAAAATTACATTGATAAATATCTTAGGTAGCATTCCACATCAAAAATTCTGTTTTTTTCATTTACCTACTCGAGGACGAGCAGGAATTAAGCTTGGGGATGCTTGATACGTCTACAACATATCTATAATTTTTTATTGTTCCATACTATTATATTATCTGTTTTGGATGTTTAATGGGCTTTAATATGCTCTTTTATATTATTTTTGGGACTAACCTATTAACCGAAGGCCCAATGCCAGTTTCTGTTTTTTTTGCCTATTTTTAGAGTTTTGTAGAAAAGGAATACCAAATGGAATGAAACCTTCGCCATGATCTTTCTTGGACCGAAAGCAAACCAGAACACTTGGAGATGGAGTTGGAGACGTAACGAGGAGGCCAGGAGGCGGGAGGGCGCGCCCAGGGCGGTAGGCGCGCCCCCACCCTTGTGTTCCCCTCGTAGCTCCACCGACCTAGTTCTTTCGCCTATATATACTCTTATACCCTAAAAACATCAGGGGGAGCCACGAAACCACTTTTCCACCGCCGCAACCTTCTGTACCCGTGAGATCCCATCTTGGGGCCTTTTCCGGTGATCTGCCGGAGGGGGATTTGATCATGGAGGGCTTCTACATCAACACCATTACCTCTCCGATGAAGTGTGAGTAGTTTACCACAGACCTTCGGGTCCATAGTTATTAGCTAGATGGCTTCTTCTCTCTCTTTGATTCTCAATACAAAGTTCTCCTCGGTGTTCTTGGAGATCTATTCGATGTAATACTCTTTTGCGGTGTGTTTGCCGAGATCTGATGAATTGTGGATTTATGATCAAGTTTATCTATGAATGTTATTTGGTCCTTCTCTGAATTGTTATATGCATGATTTGATATCTTTGGAAGTCTCTTTGAATTATTGATTTAGTTTGGCCTACTAGATTGATCTTTCTTGCCATGAGAGAAGTGCTTAGCTTTGGGTTCAATCTTGCGGTGTCATTTCCCGGTGACAGTAGGGGCAGCAAAGCATGTATTGTATTGTTGCCATCGAGGATAAAAAGATGGGGGTTATATCATATTGCTTCAGTTTATCCCTCTACATCATGTCATCTTGCTTAATGCGTCACTCTGTTCTTTATGAACTTAATACTCTAGATGCATCCTGGATAGCGATCGATGTGTGGAGTAATAGTAGTAGATGCAGGCAGGAGTCGGTCTACTTGACTTGGACATGATGCCTATGTTCATGATCATTGCCTTAGATGTCATCATAATTATGCGCTTTTCTATCAATTGCTTGGCAGTAATTTGTTCACCCACCGTAATACATGCTATCTCGAGAGAAGCCACTAGTGAAACCTATGGCCCCCTGGTCTCTTTTCCATTATATTGCATCTCTTTTCCATTATATTGAATCTCGTTTACATCTTTCTAGTTTTCGATCTATTATTCTGGAATCTTTACTTCCCAATCTATACATCAAAAATACCAAAAATATTTACTTTACTATCTCTATCAGATCTCACTTTTGCGAGTGACCGTGAAGGGATTGACAACCCCTTTATCATGTTGGTTGCAAGTTCTTGATTGTTTGTGCAGGTATTCGGTGACTTGTGCATCATCTCCTACTGGATTGATACCTTGGTTCTCAAGAACTGAGGGAAGTACTTACACTACTTTGGTGCATCACCCTTTCCTCTTCAAGGGAAAACCAACGCAAGCTCAAGAGGTAGCACATACGGAGCGACAAATCCCAATCTCGATTCACACCAACTCAACAGACACCTTCGAGGATACCTGTAGAGCACCTTTATGATCACCCAGTTAAGAAGTGACGTTTGATAGCACACAAGGTATTCATCCGGTACCCGGGAGTTGCATGATCTCATGGTCGAAGGAATATGTATTTGACATTAATAAAGTAGTAGCAATAAACTGAATGATCATATGCTAAGAAAACGGATGGGTCTTGTCCATCACACCATTCTCCTAATGATGTGATCCTGTTATCAACTGACAACTCATGTCTATGGCCAGGAAACCTTAACCATCTTTTGATCAACGAGCTAGTCTAGTAGAGGCTTACTAGGGACTTGCTATTTGCTTATGTATTCACACACGTATTTAAGTTTCTGATCAATACAATTATAGCATGAATAATAAACCTTTATCATGATTAAGGAAATATAATAATAACCACTTTATTATTGCCTCCAGGGCATATTTCCTACAGTCTCCCACTTGCACTAGAGTCAATAATCTAGATTACATAGTAATGAATCTAACACCCATGGAGTCTTGGTGTTTATCATGTTTTTCCCGTGAAATAGTCAATGGGTCTTCCACATTCAGATCCGTATGTATTTTAAAAATTTCTATGTCTTCATCCTTGACATTTTCATGGGGAGTTGAAGCGTCACTTGATGTGTTTGGTAACCTGGACTCCTTAGCTAAGGCAATTTCTCCAGTGTTGTCACAAAAGATTGTCATTGGACTCGATGCACTAGGTATTACACCCAGATCGGATATAAACTCCTTCATGTGCCACTTCTGAAGCAGCTATGTACCCCGCTTCACATGTATATCTCGCCACGACGCTATGCTCAGAACTACACCAACTGACAGATCCACCATTCAATATAAATATGTATCCGGTTTGTGACTTAGAGTCATTAGGATCTGTGTCGAAGCTAGAATCGACATAACCCTTTACGATGAGCTCTTCGTCACCTCCATAAACGAGAAACATATCATTGGTCCTTTTCAGATACTTCAGGATATTCTTGACCGTTGTCTAGTGATCCACTCCTGGATAACTTTGGTACCGCCCTGCCAAACTTATGGCAAGGCACACATCCGGTCTGGTACACAACATGACATACATTATAGAACCTATGGCTCAGGCATACGAAATGACTTTCATTCTCTCTCTATGTTCTGTTGTGGTCGGACTTTGAGTCTGCCTCAATTTCACACCTTGCAACACCGGCAAGAACCCTTTCTTTGACTGGTCCATTTTGAACTACTTCAGAACATTGTCAAGGTATGTGCTTTGTGAAAGTCCTATTAAGCGTCTCGATCTATCCCTATAGATATTGATGCCCAATATATAAGCAACTTCAATGGGATTTTTCATTGAAAAATTCTTATTCAAATATCCTTTTATGCTATCCAGAAATTCTATTTCATTTCCAATCAGCAATATCTCATCCACATATAATATCAGAAATGCTACAGAGCTCGCACTCACTTTCTTGTAAATACAGGCTTCTCCGTAGGTCTGTATAAACCAAATGCTTTGATCACGTCATTAGAGCATATATTCCAACTTCGAGATGCTTGCACCAGTCCATAGATGGATCGCTGGAGCTTGCATACTTTGTTAGCACCTTTAGGATCGAATAAACCTTCTGGTTGCATCATATACAACTCTTCTTGAAGAAACCCATTGAGGAATGTTGTTTTGACGTCCATTTGACAAATTTCATAATCATAAAATGCGGCAATTGCTAGCATGATTCTGACAAACTTAAGCATCACTACTGGTTAGAAAGTCTCATCATATTCAACCCCTTGAACTTGTCAAAAACCTTTTGTGACAAGTTGAGCTTTGTAGATAGTGATATTACCATCAGCGTTCGCCTTCTTATAGAAGATCCATTTATTCTCAATGGCTTGCTGATCATTGGAAAAGTCCACCAAAGTCCACACTTTGTTCTCATACGTGGATCCTATCTCAGATTTCATGGCTTCAAGCCATTTGTTGGAATCTGTACTCATCATAGCTTCTTCATAGTTCATAGGTTCGCCGTTGTCTAACAACATGACTTCCAAGACATGATTACCATACCACTCTGGTGCGGTACATGTTCTAGTCGACCTACGAGGTTCAGTAGTAACTTGATCCGAAGCTTCATGATCATTATCATTAGCTTCTTCTCTAGTTGGTGCAGGCATCACGGGAATGGTTTTCTCTGATGTGCTACTTTCTAATTCGAGAGAAGGTACAATTACCTCATCGAGTTCTACTTTCCTCCCACTCACTTCTTTCGAGAGAAACTCCTCTCTAGAAATGACCCATTCACTATTGGAATCAGAGGATTTTCCATCAGCCACTTCTTTGCCGTCTGCTAGCTGGCGACAGATGTCTTTGTCGTCTGTTTCCAAAAAGCAGACGACAAAGAATAAGCTGATGACAAAGATCCTATTTTCCATCAGCCAATACTTTGCCGTCTGCTAGTAGACAGTAAAAAATCTTTGTCGTCAGCTAGCAGACGGCAAAGAGGTGGGTGGGGTCCAGTGGAGGCCAGTGCTGTAACGGCCCACCCCCACCTCTTTGCCGTCTGCTAGCGGACGACAAAGATTCTTTGTTGTCTGCTAGCATACGGCAAACAAATTAGTACCTAACGGGCGGTTACCCCCCACGCCTCCTCTCTCTTTCTTCTCTCTCTCTCCCTATACCGACCGCACCCGACCCCCACCGCACCCGACCCTGATGTCGCTTGAAGCTACATCGGTATTTCCCTAAAGAGGAAGGGATGATGCAGCACAACGGTGGTAGGTATTACCCTCAGATATGAAACCAAGGTTATCAAACCAGTAGGAGAACCAACCAACACAATGTAAACAGCACCTGCACACAAATAACAAATACTCGCAACCCGACGTGTTAAAGTGTTGTCAATCCCTTTCGGGTACGTTGCCTCTAGTGGGCAAATAACGTGAGGTAAAAAGTGGTAGATAGGATAAATAGATTGCGGAACAAATAAATTGTAACAAGGTATTTTTGTATTTTTGGTCTAATAGATCTGAAAATAAATGCAAGAGAAAATAGATCGCAAAGGCAAATATGATGAAAAGAGACCCGGGGGCCGTAGGTTTCACTAGTGGCTTCTCTCAAGAAAAATAGCAAACGGTGGGAAAACAATTACTGTTGGGCAATTGATAGAACTTCAAATAATCATGACGATATCCAGGCAATGATCATTATATAGGCATCACGTCTAAGATTGGTAGACCGACTCCTGCTTGCATCTACTACTATTACTCCACACATCAACCGCTATCCAGCATGCATATAGTGTATTAACTTCATGAGGAAACGGAGTAATGCAATAAGAACGATGACATGATGTAGACGAGATCCATTTATCTATTGCGGCCGATATGGATCCCATCTTTTTATCCTTAGTAGCAACGATACATATGTGTCAGTTCCCCTTCTATCACTGGGATCAAGCACCGTAAGATCGAACCCACTACAAAGCACCTCTTCTTGTTGCAAGATAAATAGATCAAGTTGGCCAAACAAAACCCAAATATCGGAGAAGAAATACGAGGCTATAAGCAATCACGCATATAAGAGATCAAAGAAGGCTCAAATAACTTTCATGGATAAAAACATATATGTGATCATAAACTCAAAGTTCATCGGATCCCAACAAACACACCGCCAAAAGACTTACATCATATGGATCTCCAAGAGACCATTGAATTGATAATCAAGAGAGAGAGAGGAAGCCATCTAGCTACTAACTACGGACATGTAGGTCTAAAAAGAACTACTCACGCATCATAGGAGAGGCACCAATGGAAGTGGTGAACCCCTCCATGACGGTATCTAGATTGGATCTTGGTGGTTCTGGACTTTGCGGCGGCTGGATGAATATTTCGTCGCCTCCCCTAGGGTTTCTGGAATATTGGGGTATTTATAGAGCAAAGAGGCGGTCCGGGTGCACCCAAGGTGGGCACAACCCACCAGGGCGCGTCTGGGCCTCCTGGCACGCCCTGGTGGGTTGTCCCCTCCTCGGGACTTCCCCCAGGTGCAACCAGGGCCCAACTTCTTCCTTTTGGTCCGTAAAAAATCATAATAAATTGGCGTGGCATTTGGACTAGGTCGGATATTGATTTCCTGCGATGTAAAAAACATGCAGAAAACAGCAACTGGCACTTGGCACTATGTCAATAGGTTAGTACCAAAAAATGATATAAAATGGCTATAAAATGATTGTAAAACATCCAAGAATGATAATATAATAGCATGGAACAATCAAAAATTATAGATACGTTGGAGTCGTATCAGCATCCCCAAGCTTAATTCCTGCTCGTCCTCGAGTAGGTAAATGATAAAAACAGAATTTTTGATGTGGAATGTTGCCTAACATGTTCATCACATTATTTTCTTTATAGCATGGACATATGGACTTTTATATGATTCAAAGCAATAGTCTAGTTTTGATATGAAGACTTTAATACTCAAGCATACCAACAAGAAACCATGTCTTTCAAAATATTAACACTAAAGCAAGTTATCCCTATCCCATCATGCTCAATCATTGATCCATTCATGAAACACACTCAAATATTAGCTACACCCAATGCTCAAATACAGTCATAGTGCCCCTTAGTTGGTGCTTTATAAGAGAAGATGGAGACTCAAATTCAAAATAAAAATTGCATAATTAAAAGAAGGGCCCTTCATGGAGGTAAGTAGTGATTTGTAGAGGTGCTAGAGCTCAAAGCTTAAATTGAGAGATAAAATTATTTTTGAGAGGCATACTTTTCCTACCAACAAAAACGACTTGGAGCATCCCAACACTTTCCATGCTAGATACATCATAGGCGGTTCCCAAACAGAAAATAAAGTTTATTCCTTTTTCCACCATAACTTTCACTTTCCATGGCTAGTCGTATCCATGGGTGCCTTCCATACCAACACTTTCCAAGGAATTTATTATTTGGCGACATAAAGTAAATTCATTTTTCATTTCAGGACTGGGCATCCCTAGTACCTTTGCCATACTCTCATGCAATGACAAGTGAATAAACACTCATCGTGAGAATAACACATCTAGCATGAAAAATATTGGCTACCCTTTACCGCCTCGCGAGTAGTAGAGCACACAAAAGAGAAATTTATTTTGAACATTAGAGATGGCACATACAAATTTGCTTAGAACGACATAGAAATACCACATATAGGTAGGTATAGCGGGCTCATATGGCAAAACTGGTTTAAAGGGTTTTGGATGCACAAGTAGTGATCATACTTAGTGCAAAATGAAGGCTAGCAAAAAGTTTGAGAAGCGACCAACCAAAAAGCGAAAAATCTCGTACCCAAGCATTAAGCATAAGTAACACCGAACAAGGCACCGTAAGTAGGATATAAATTTCATTGCATAACTATTGACTTTCGTGCTTGCATAGGGAATCACAAACCTTAACCTCAATATTATTACTAAAGCACAATTACTCATCAACATGACTCACATATCATATCGTCATATCTCAAAACCATTACTAAGAATCAAGTTTATTTTGTCCAATGATCTTCATGAAAGTTTTTATTATATCCTTTTTGGATATCTATCACTTTGGAACTATTTTCATATGTTGCTTTTGGTAAGCTCAAACAAATATAAGTGAAGATCATGAGCATAATTTTTTTCTTTCTCTCAAATTAATCTAAGTGAAGAAAAAGAGAATCTCTTTAAAATTTACTTACTCCCAAATAAATCTAAGTGAATCATGAGAGCATTTCTTCAAAATTAACAAAGCATACCGTGCTCAAAAAGATATAAGTGAAGCACCAGAGCAAGTCCATGGCTCTAAATATTTAAGTGAAGCATAGGAGCAAGCATAGCATAATTTTTGGCTCTCTAAAAAGGGTGTCTCCAGCAAGGATTCGACACTTAAACCACAAAGCAAAACAAGCAAAGACTCATACCATACAAGACGCTCCAAGCAAAACTTATATCATGTGACGAATAAAAATATAGTTTCAAGTAAAATATAGATGGTCGTTAGAAGAAAGCGGGGATGCCACTCGGGGGCATCCCCAAGCTTAGTTGATTGCTACTTCTTTGAATATTATCTTGGGTCGCCTCGGGCATCCCCAAGCTTAGCCTTTTGCTTATCCTTATTCCTTCATCCATCGTAAGATAACCCAAAACTTGAAAACTTCAATCACACAAAACTCAAACAAAACCTTCGTGAGATCCGTTAGTATAAGAAACCAAACCACTACTATAAGTATTGTAGAAAAACTATTCTTATTTGGTTTTTGAATTATATCTACTGTATTCCAACTTTTCTATGGCAAAAACTCATTAAAGAAAACCATAGAATCATCAAAACAAGCACACAACGCAAAGAAAACAGAATCTGTCAAAAACAGAACAGTCTGTAGCAATCTGAAAATTTCGAATACTTCTGTAACTCCAAATATTATGAAATAAATTGGTGGACGTCAGGAATTTGTCTATTAATCCTCTTAAAAATAATCAACTTAAAATCACTCCTATGTAAAAAATGACAACGAATCTCATGAGCACAAAAGTTTCTGTTTTTCAGCAAGATCAAATAAACTTTCACCCAAGTCTTCCCAATGGTCTTACTTGGCACAAACACTAATTAAAACACAAAAAACACAATCATACCTGTAGCATAATTGTTCTAACACTCAATAACAGAAAGAAAAAAGCAAAAATAAATTTTATTCATATGATTGTAGCCTCCCAACAAGCGTTGTTGTTTTACGCCTCTAGCTAGGCATAACGCGCAGGATCTAAGTTTTGTCATCTTTGGTTCTAGATCCATAAGATGCCCTCATGATTGATTCATATGATGGCCTAATTCTTGTTCCAGGGAAGTGTTCCATTTCCTTCCTTAGTGGAAATTAAAATTTAATATTGCCTTCTCTCGTATCAATCACGGCACCAATAGTACGCAAAAACGGTCTACCAAGAATAATTGGACAAGACGGATTACAATCAATATCAAGAACAATAAAATCTATGGGCACATAATTTCTATTTGCAATAATAAGAACATCATTAATCCTTCCCAAAGATCTTTTAATAGTATAATCCTCTAAGTGCAAATTTAAAGAGCATTCTTCAATATCGGTAAGACGAAGCACATCACATAAAGATTTCAGAATTGTAGAAACACTAGCACCCAATTCACATAAAGCAAAACACTCATAATTTTTGATCTTTACTTTGATAGTAGTTTGCCATTCATCATGCAATTTCCTAGCAATTGAAACTTCTAATTCCAATTTTTCTTCAAAAGCTTTCATCATGGCATCAACAATATGTTTAGTAAAAGCTTTATTTTGTTCATAGGCATGGGGTGAATTTATCATGGATTGCAACAAAGAAATACAACCAACCAAAGAGCAACTATCATAATTAAAGTCTTTGTAATCCAAACTGGTGGGCACATCACTACTTAAAGTCTTGACCTCTTCAAACCCACTTTTATCAATTTTTTCAACAAGATTTTCACCCTCCGAAATATTGGGACGCCTTCTACCTAAAGTTGAACCTTATCCAGTCCCTTTTTCATCAATCTTAATTTTACTAAATAAGCAATAAATAGAAGAAACACCAATCATTTTAAGATCTTCATCACTTTTGAGAAAGAAATCACTAAAAAATGCTTTTTCTAAAAATTCTCTTTTAGCTCTAAGCATAGCGGTTCTTTTCTTAGTTTCATCCATAGAAACATAAAGATTAATTGATTCATCTACTTTAGGCACAAAAAATTTCATCTTGACATTTTCCATATCATGAGCAATTCTATCAACACTTCTAGACAAATCATCAATCTTATTCAACTTTTCTTCTATGGAAGTGTTGAAAACCTTTTGTGTGTTGATAAATTATTTATACTATTCTCAAGATAAGAGGTATTCCTATTATTATTGTAAGATTGATTTCCATAGGAATTACGATAATTATTAGAGGAATTACTAGGAAAAGGCCTAGGATTAAAATTACCTCTATAAGCATTGTTGTTGAAATTATTGCGAGAAATAAAATTCACATCTATGGCATCACTATTTTGCTCAATCAAAGGATACAAAGGCATATCATTAAAATCAATAGGAGCACTTTTACTAGCAACCAATTTCATAAGAGCATCAACTTTTTGTCACATCCCTAGCTCTGACCATGCCTAGTGCTAGCATCTGGTGTTGCATCATGTTTACTTTTCACAGAAAGTTGAAATGGGGATGACAGAACCCCCAGCACCCCCTAAAGACAACTAGGGTTTACTAAAATCTTTTTCAATGAACCTGAAATCCCATTCTAAAATGTCCATCATTTTTGTCCTGGGTTAGAACCTCTGGCAAAATTGGTTCAAATTTTTCTAGGACAACATTGGGTCACTGAATTAAATCATACTCTAATTGCATTTGGGCATTTATATGCTATATAATATTTTAAACTTCCAAATAATCCCAAACGGAAATGTTCCATGTTGGATATGTTCTAAACAATGGGCATGTGCAGTTTGGTGATTTTTGAAAATGCCTAAGTATTTTTAGAAAAGCCACAAAGTTACAGAAAAATAGAAAACAGGAAATAAAAGAGAGAGAGAGACTTACCTGGAACTTACCTGCGGCCCAGCCCACCACCAGCCTCCTCTGTCGTCTTCCTCCCCCATGCCCCGAAGCAGCTGCGTGCTGGACGCACGCGCGTCGACACCGGCCACCTCCTGCTTCACGCTGGAGGCTGCTGCTTCGTCCTAATCCGCGTCTGGAGACGCCCGAGGCCCCCCTCTCACTTTCCCCTCACTCTCTCACTCCCTCCCGTGCCTTCTCCCCCTCCCCTGGCTCCCTCTCCCTCCCACCGAGCGGAGTCCGTCGCCGTTGTTCACTGCCACCACGGCCACCGGCCAGCCCTACCCCATGGATGTGCCCCAGAGCTCCGCCACGACCTCTTCTTCGTCCCCATCCAACTACACGTTGTCGGGCGCCCTGCCTCGCCGTCAGCACCATCTTCTTCCTCCTCGGGTCACCGAGATCGACATCGCCGTTCGTCGTCGCCAGCGCTTCCCCGAGCCACCGAGCTGCACCAGAAGAACCGCCGTGAGCACCTGCGCCTTTCCCCTCTCTTCCCGCAGTCTAACTCGCCCTCTAGTGCTAGCACTCCCGTGCCCGAGAGCTCGTTGCAGTTGTCCATGGCGCCGCTGCGGCCAAAGCTGCTGCCACCCATGTCCGAGCTCATCAGCGTGCTCAACACACCCTCACGAGACCGTAGCCGCCCACCTCTCCCCCTCTTGTGCACCGCAACCCCAAACCCGCAACCCACCATGCTCCGGCCGCCGCCTTGCTCGCTGTAGGCGCTGCTCCCGGCCACCCTGCGGCTTCCCATCCGGTGCTTTGGATGCGAATGAGCAAGAGCTACTCCTCGGTGCCCTCAGCTCGCCAAACCACCACCCGTAGCTCAAATCCGAGCCAAGCCGCCATCGTTTTGGTCGCCGCCGGCAAGGCTCCGGCGACTGCCGACGTGGCCGTCATTAGCAGCTAATCGCGCCACTAATTAAAATCCAGTGAAACAGACAACCGAGCCCCACCGCCTAACTAACCGCTACCTAAATAAGATTAAGTTTAATCTAATTCTACTGGGCCCACATGTCAGTTTTGACTATGCTGATGTGGCTGTTGACCCGACCCCACCTGTCTGTGACTCTAGCCAGCGCTGTGTCACTGACCTACGGGTCCCACTGGTCAGTTTGACCTGGACTGCATAGGTTGACTCGCTTACGTCATGCTGACGTAGTGCTGACGCAGTAATGCATTTTCTGGAATTAGTTTAATTCTAAATATTCAGGAAATTCCAGAAGATGCCCAAAACTTCTAAAAATCATATAAAATCAACCGTAACTCCAAATGAAACAAATTATATATGAAAAATGATCACAAAAATCCAATCTATCCATCCGTACCATTTGCATGCATATTAGAACAACTTATGGCTGCTGTTTAGGACAAATCATATAAATGGCATTTGAATTTCACATATGGAGTTTGGTTTTGAACCTAGGGTTCAAACCAACTTCATTTAACCTGCTGCTAGTTGCATTAGCTCAAACCACAGCATATTGTCATGTCATGATCATGCATCATATTGTGCATTGCATTGATTGTGCTTCTTCTTTGTTTGTCGGTGTTTGTCCCCTCCCAGTAAGACGTGTACCGACGATGTGATCGATGACACCAATGAAGAAATATACTATCTTCAGAAGTGCCAGGCAAGCAAAAACCCCTTGTTCATTCCGATACAATCCCACTCTCTCGCTCCTGCTCTCTTTTATTGCATTAGGACAACAATGAATCATCTGTTACTTGTTGCGGTAGCTGAACCCCTTTATCCTCTGCATGACCTGTCATTGCCATAGTAAATAGATGAAACCCACTAGCATGAGTAGGAGTTGTTTGAGCCTTGATGTGCCTACTCATTCATGCTTGTTTGTCATGCCTGCTACTGCTTAGAGTTGAGTCAGGTCTGATTCATCGAGGATGAATCAGAGGTGTGTGAACATGTCCTACTGTGTGTGTGAGCAAAGAGTGTGAACACGATTTGGTAAAGGTAGCGGTGAGAGGCCATGTAGGAGTACACGGTGGGTTGTCTCATTGCAGCCGTCCTTAGGAACTGAGTTCTGTGTTTGTGATCCATGAAACAGATACTACCACGCATTGGGCCTGAAACCAATGGACCCTCTCGGCTTCTTAATCACCCTTGTCCTCTGTCCAGGAGTTGCAAGTAGTTTCTGGTGTTTGTAGTATGCTGGAGGCCGTGCGCAGCACTGACCGGAGGGGTGGGCTGTGATGCGGTAGGCACGTGGCCGGGTATACCAGGCGCCCGTTTGGTGTCACGGAACCCTGTACACATCGTTCGGGGCCGTATGTGGAAACCTCGGCCGGACTCCCTGCGGATGGAACCTGAATAGGTGATAAACCTGGACTAGAGACTTGAGTGTTTAGGTAGGTCGTGGCCGACACCCACGTTGGGCTTCCGCTTGAAGGTTGCCGAGTACATGTCGTGTAAACGGCGGTAAGTGGTGAGAGCGTGTGTGAAGAAGTACACCCCTGCAGGGTTAACATCATCTATTCGAATAGTCGTGTCCGCGGTAAAGGACTTCTGGGTTGCCTATAACAGTTCATAGACAAGTGAAAGTGGATACTCTAAAATACGCAAGATAAGTGTGAGTGCTATGGATGGCGTTCTCGTAGGGAGACGGGAGCGGATCCATAGTGGTGTATTGATATGGTGAATATGTGGACTCGTGTGCGCCACCTCAAAAGAGTTACTTGTAGTCGTAGTTTAGGATAGCCACTGAGTCAAAGCTGGCTTGCTATAGTTAAACCCCACCATCCCCTTTGTTGATAATGGTGCATATGTAGTTAGTTCTGATGTAAGTCTTGTTGGGTACATTTGTACTCACGTTTGCCTATTTTATTATTTTGCAGAGAGACGTCAGTCTCGCTAGTAGTTCCGCGTAGTCTTCGACATTTAGCTTGTTACCTCAGCTACGATCTTGTGCCCTCGGCAGGATCTAGTAGATAGTCAGGCCTCTTAGCCTTTTTCATTTGTAGTTGTCTGTACTCAGACATGTTAAGCTTCCGCATGTGCTTTGACTTGTATGCTCTGAATGTTGGGTCGTGAGACCCATGTTTGTAATATCTCGCTCCTCGGAGCCTATTGAATAAAATGCTTGTGTTGTAGAGTCATGTTGTGATGCCATGTTGTATTTGCACATATCGAGCATGTTGTGTGTATCTTATTGAAATGCTTGGTATGTGTGGGATCTAACTAACTAGTTGTTTATCCTTAGTAGCCTCTCTTACCGGGAAATGTCTCCTAGTGCTTCCACTGAGCCATGGAAGCTTGCTACTGCTCCGGAACACTTAGGCTGGCCGGCATGTGTCCTTCTTCGTTCCTGTGTCTGTCCCTTCGGGGGAATGTCACGCGATGAATACCAGAGTCCTGTTAGCCCGCTACAGCCCGGTTCACCGGAGTCCTGCTAGCCCAGTGCTACAGCCTGGATTCACTCGCTGATGACCGACACGTTCGATGTTGGGTCATGGATGCCCGTCCCTGTAAGTTTGTGCCACTTTGGGTTTACGACTAGCCATGTCAGCCCGGGCTCCTTATCATATGGATGCTAGCGACACTATCATATACGTGTGCCAAAAGGCGCAAACGGTCCCGGGCAAAGGTAAGGCGACACCCGTGGGAATACCGTGCGTGAGGCCGCAAAGTGATATGAGGTGTTACATGCTAGATCGATGTGGCATTGAGTCGGGGTCCTGGCAGCTTTGGTATCAGAGCTTTACTGCCTGTAGGATTACCAAGCCAAACTGGTCGAAGTTGAGTCTAGAAATTCTTTAGTTATATAAGGGAATTGATTGTGGGATGGAACATAAGGCTCTTTTTACTCCTTATACCCAATGCCTTCTGATCCGAGTCATCATATCTTTCCTACGGGGTTAAGGAACTAGGCTATCTCTTCTCTCTATCAGGATCACGTGTTACTAATCTATAGACTTATAAGACTGTTGGATTTAAGCCTCTGTTCAGTTCCTACTACTTCTGTATGTTAACTATTGATCTCGAAATCTTGATATTGTGCTTCTGAGTGGCTATGCCACCATTTTTGTAGCATGTCTCCAATCTTTTTGAGCATTTACAGCCGTTATGCTGTCCGAGTCATCCCAGTTTCTAAATAGTCTGATGCATTTGCAAAATCCTTTCCCTCTGGTTTCGATGTTCTTTTAGGCCAGGTTAATCACACTAATTGATGAGTTGAGGTACTCTATTGCCTAGACATATATGTTGGAGTTATTATTATGACCCTAGGTGTCTAGAGTATCACCTAGTAATCGAACCATATTTTGTGTTCCCAGTGTGATGACTCTGGCCATCATTCCCAAAAGCATCCCGTGATGCCACTTAATAGTAGGTATTCTACTCCTTGGGTTTGAACAGGAGATTCACCCTACTTACTTCATGTTGTTAGTATTTGCTAGTTCCTTTAGGATATTAGTAACCTTTGCATTAGTCCTCGAGGTACGTGGTATTTCCTTATTCCAAATACTATGAACCGCCTATGGCAGAAATTCCTCGCTAAACCGAAGGATCACAATCAGAGTACTCTTGAGGAGTTCTCCATTCATAGTTGTGAATCTGCCAGTTCTACCTTTCCGCATGGGTTATCCGGAAGAAATGTTGAGCTTCGCTCGACATACTAATCTATGCATCCACAACTCAGAAAATTATATGTTCCTTTGAGTTGTTCTCTTTAGTTGCATTCTGACCCTCGTCTATCAATTGATAGTCAAGAGTATGCGTGCATTCGTTTATCGATGCCTATTACTCTTGTGGTCCGTCAAGCCATTCTATTCCAGAATGACTAGGAGAAACAAACTCCAGTACCTCATCCATATCCAGGATTGGGTCAAAGCAGTTGTATCCCGCAGATCAAATGCTAATCTAGCTCTTGTTCTGTCCTACCTTGGAGTATTACCATCTTTACATCAAGAATGTCATGGGAATTGCACACCCTCCTATGAACTCTTCATACAGTGATACTTCTCACCCTCATCATTCATTTCCCGGTTCCCGTGTTGTTGCAACCGGAATGCCGACAAGTGAATTGTGATGTGTGAAATCTACACTCCTAGCAACTTCATTGCTTGGTAGATAAAGGACAATAATTCATCCTTAGCATGTTGGTTATTGGATCATCATCCTAAGGTTGATCGTGCTACCTAGTCCTTATTTCCGGTGCACCCTTCGATCAATGAGTTAGGATTGTGTCAATCCCTCGCTCTGTTGATCATATCGTCTTGCTTGAGAAGCAAGATTGTTCTCGAGCTTAATAACATATCAGTGGTTCGTGATTTTCCAAATATCTTCTTGGAAGTATTACCAGGTTGTCACCTGACTGTTATGTTGAGCTCGTGATCAAGTTGGTTTTCTTATAAACGACCCCTTCTCCAAGAATCTGTGTTGGGTACCCCTAAGCTAGTTGGTTAAGCTAAATAACAACTTGGAGAGTTGGAAGATAGAAGCTTGTCCAATTTAGTTCATTATAAGGGATATCTTGTATGTGTGTTAAAGAAAGTTGATATTTTCATCGACTAAACCTCGTGATCAGTTAATGGACGTATCATTTTATCCAACCTTGATTTGAGTATGGGCTATCGTCAAATCAAATCAGAACCAACGATATTCGTAATGTTGTCTTACTCGTGGTTGATTCCTCGAGCATACACCATTACATCCTTTGGTCTGACCAATGCTATCACCGTGGTCACTTAATTGTGGAATTCCGTTTATATGGAAACCTGGATGAATTGTTGTTGAGCCCATCGACAACATCCTTGTCTTCTCCATAATTTTGCTGAACATTAAGCTAGTGTTGGAAACTTTTAAAGCATTGCCTCATGTTCCGTTCATGAGGTATATGTTTGGATGGAAGAAGTGACTTTCTCCAATTTCATGTGCATCAGGTGCAAGTTGCCGCCATGAATTTGAGAAAGGTTTGTTTTGTTTCCCTTGGAATCATCCCAAGTCAGTTATGTGTGTGTGAATGTATTCTATGGTTTGGTAGATTAATTACCTCCATTCCATATGTATTCCCTAGCACACCAAGCCACTGATTGAGTTGTTCAAGGAGAAGAAGTTCCTTCTTAAGACCCGGGCTTATACAAGGACTTCGATATCCTCGATGATGGTTCCCCACCTGAACTCGGTAGTGTTTTTATTATAGGACTACTATGTGGTCATGCTTGTCTGGGACAGCGTGTTCACAGGTTTGTAGCAGAACTAGCTCATGTTTTGGAGCATGCTATCGTAGTTCATTTTCCTGAGAATCTCGCAACACCATCTCTTCGGTTTGTGTTGCAAATTTTCTTTTCCAGACATGCTGTCTAAAATGTCCTGTTACCAACTAGATCTGAATCTCAGGCAGATATGATGGTTGGAACTAATCCAAGATCTATGATGTAGCTCCCGACAAGGTTGATGTTGGCCGACGCACCTAGCCGGAAGATCTATCATTGTAGTATCTTGAATGAGCAATTTTCCCATCTTCTCTATAAGGATTTCATGTGACTTTTCTAGAAGTGTTCCTTATAAATCCTTTCTCTTCCGAACTCCGATCTATACTTGATGGCCACATTAATGCTTTAAGTGTGACTGTGGTATGTAGAACATCAAGGAGAACATTAGAAGCGGAGTGCTAAATGTCTCTCGGTCGATTATCCAGATTTTGTCCCCTTGGCCCCGCTAAGGTGAAATCTGAGAAGGTGTTATCTTCCTTTGTATCTGCATCCTCCACCGGTATTCGTCATGGCAGTATGTGGTGTTGCCAGGATCCCTGACACGGATGGTGGTAAAACCTTGATGAATATGGAAATGCTCAAGTTCTTGAGAGGAAGCGCAAGTGCTAGGTTTTATCGTTGGAATTAATTGCATAGTGCTCTCAGTTTCCTCAGTTATGCTATAACTTTTCAAACAGTAGACTCACTCTCGACTGTTGAGCTTCTCCCCAGTTACTAAAATCATCCCTTGTGTTGCTTTCAACAAGGTAATCCACATCATCCATTCTAATCCGGGTATGCCATTCTACCGAAACCCTCCAAATGGTCGCTCGAGAATTGCCTTAGGCTGGTATAAAGAGTTTCAATGATCTCTGATCAAAGGTAATTCTTTTTGCCACTTAAGGGGATATATCTATGAGTCACGGTCCCTAAGGTGTCTCGTTGTGGCATCATGGCAACTCAACTCCTTGCTACGTTGACAACCGTTCACCACCCTCTTAAGTGTGGAATTGGTTTCTACCTAGTGAACCTTTTTCATCTGTCTCACTCCATCCCTTCAGATGTATGCTTCGTGTCTCATCTCGAGAGATGTTGCTATGTCTCATTCCATGAGTTGATCCTAAGTTGTTCGACCTTTGATAATATCGATCCTTCTAGAGTCTTTATTTCCCTCTCATTGTCATGTTAGTTGGAGTTCTCAGAGCAAGACGACGAGACAAAGATGATGATCGAATCAACGCTCTTATGAAGTGCATCTGGATCGTGAAGATTATACTAGTTTGCATTCCCCCTTCATCTTACACTATGCTTGAATCTCGGGACGAGATTCTTGTTAGTGGGGGTGAGATGTCACATCCCTAGCTCTGACCATGCCTAGTGCTAGCATATGGTGTTGCATCATGTTTACTTTTCACA
Source organism: Triticum dicoccoides (assembly GCF_002162155.2). NCBI lineage: Eukaryota > Viridiplantae > Streptophyta > Magnoliopsida > Poales > Poaceae > Triticum > Triticum dicoccoides. Next base: position 256,604,567 of record NC_041393.1, read on the forward strand.
GAAAGTTGAAATGGGGATGACAGAACCCCCAGCACCCCCTGAAGACAATTAGGGTTTACTAAAAAAAATCAATGAACCTGAAATGCCCTTCTAAAATGTCCATCATTTTTTGTCCTGGGTTAGAACCTCTGGCAAAATTGGTTCCATTTTTCTAGGACAACATTGGGTCACTGAATTAAATCATACTCTAATTACATTTGGGCATTTATATGCTATATAATATTTTAAACGTCCAAATAATCCCAAACTGAAATGTTCCATGTTGGATATGTTCTAAACAATGGGCATGTGCAGTTTGGTGATTTTTGAAAATGCCTAAGTATTTTTAGAAAAGCCACAAAGTTACAGAAAAATAGAAAACAGGAAATAAAAGAGAGAGAGTGTGACTTACCTGGAACTTACCTGCAGCCCAGCCCACAGCAGCCTCCTCTATCGTCTTCCTCCCCCATGCCCCGAAGCAGCTGCGTGCTGGACGCACGCGCGTCGACGCCGGCCACCTCCTGCTTCACGCTGGAGGCCGCTCCTTCGTCCTAATCCGCGTCTGGAGACGCCCGAGGCCCCCCTCTCACTTTCCCCTCACTCTCTCACTCCCTCCCGTGCCTTCTCCCCCTCCCCTGGCTCCCTCTCCCTCCCACCGAGCAAGTCCGTCGCCGCTGTTCACTGCCACCACGGCCACCGGCCAGCCCTAGCCCCATGGACGTGCCCCAGAGCTCCGCCACGACCTCTTCTTCGTCCCCATCCAACTACACGTTGTCGGGCGCCCTGCCTCGCCGTCAGCACAGTCTTCTTCCTCCTCGGGTCGCCGAGATCGCCATCGCCGTTCGTCGTCGCCAGCGCTTCCCCGAGCCACCGAGCTGCACCAGAAGAACCGCCGTGAGCACCTGCGCCTTTCCCCTCTCTCCCCGCAGTCTAACTCGCCCTCTAGCGCTAGCACTGCCGTGCCCGAGAGCTCATTGCAGCTGTCCATGGCGCTGCCGCGGCCACAGCTGCTGCCACCCGCGTCCGAGCTCATCAGCGTGCTCAGCGCACCCCCACGAGACCGTAGCCGCCCACCTCTCCCCCTCTCGTGCACCGCAACCCCAAACCCGCAACCCACCGTGCTCCGGCCGCCACCTTGCTCGTCGTAGGCGCTACTCTCGGCCACCCCGCGGCTTCCCGTCTGGTCCTTTGGATGCGGACGGGCAAGAGCTACTCCTTGGTGCCCTCGGCTCGCCAAACCACCACCCATAGCTCAAATCCGAGCCAAGCCGCCGTTGTTTTGGTCGCCGCCGGCAAGGCTCCGGCCACTGCCGACGTGGCCGTCATTAGCAGCTAATCGCGCCACTAATTAACCTCCAGTGAAACAGACAGCCGAGCCCCACCGCCTAACTAACCGCTACCTAAATAAGATTAAGTTTAATCTAATTCTACTGGGCCCACATGTCAGTTTTGACTATGCTGATGTGGCCGTTGACCCGACCCCACCTGTCTGTGACTCTAGCCAGCGCTGTGTCACTGACCTACGGGTCCCACTGGTCAGTTTGACCTGGACTGCACAGGTTGACTCGCTTACGTCATGATGACGTAGTGTTGATGCAGTAATGCATTTTCTGGAATTAGTTTAATTCTAAATATTCAGGAAATTCCAGAAAATGCCCAAAACTTCTAAAAATCATATAAAATCAACCGTAACTCCAAATGAAACAAATTATATATGAAAAATGATCACAAAAATCCAATCTATCCATCCGTACCATTTGCATGCATGTTAGAACAACTTATGGCTGCTGTTTAGGACAAATCATATAAATGGCATTTGAATTTCACATATGGAGTTTGGTTTTGAACCTAGGGTTCAAACCAACTTCATTTAACCTGCTGCTAGTTGCATTAGCTCAAACCACAGCATATTGTCATGTCATGATCATGCATCATATTGTGCATTGCATTGATTGTGCTTCTTCTTTGTTTGTCGGTGTTTGTCCCCTCCCAGTAAGACGTGTACCGACGATGTGATCGATGACACCAATGAAGAAATATACTATCTTCAGAAGTGCCACACAAGCAAAACCCCCTTGTTCATTCCGATACAATCGCACTCTCTCGCTCCTGCTCTCTTTTATTGCATTAGGACAACAACGAATCATCTATTACCTGTTGCGGTAGCTGAACCCCTTTATCCTCTGCATGACCTGTCATTGCCACAGTAAATAGATGAAACCCAGTAGCATGAGTAGGAGTTGTTTGAGCCCTGATGTGCCTACTCATTCATGCTTGTTTGTCATGCCTGCTACTGCTTAGAGTTGAGTCAGGTCTGATTCATCGAGGATGAATCAGAGGTGTGTGAACATGACCTACTATGTGTGTGAGCAAAGAGTGTGAACACGATTTGGTAAAGGTAGCGGTGAGAGGCCATGTAGGAGTACATGGTGGGTTGTCTCATTGCAGCCGTCCTTAGGAACTGAGTTCTGTGTCTGTGATCCATGAAACAGATACTACCATGCATTGGGCCCGAAACCAATGGACCCTCTCGTCTTCTTAATCACCCTTGTCCTCTGTCTAGGAGTTGCAAGTAGTTTCTGGTGTTTGTAGTATGCTGGAGGCCTTGCGCAGCGCTGGCCGGAGGGGTGGGCTATGATGCGGTAGGCACGTGGCCGGGTATACCGGGCGCCCGTTTGGTGTCACGGAACCCTGTACACATCGTTCGGGGCCATATGTGGAAACCTCGGCCGGACTCCCTGCGGATGGAACCTGAATAGGCGATAAACCTGGACTAGAGACTTGAGTGTTTAGGTAGGTCGTGGCCGACACCCACGTTGGGCTTCCGCTTGAAGGTTGCCGAGTACATGTCGTGTAAATGGCGGTAAGTGGTGAGAGCGTGTGTGAAGAAGTACACCCCTGCAGGGTTAACATCATCTATTTGAATAGCCGTGTCCGCAGTAAAGGACTTCTGGGTTGCCTATAACAGTTCATAGACAAGTGAAAGTGGATACTCTAAAATACGCAAGATAAGTGTGAGTGCTATGGATGGCGTTCTCGTAGGGAGACGGGAGCGGATCCATAGTGGTGTATTGATATGGTGAATATGTGGACTCGTGTGCGCCACCTCAAAAGAGTTACTTGCAGTCGTAGTTTAGGATAGCCACTGAGTCAAAGCTGGCTTGCTGTAGTTAAACCCCACCATCCCCTTTGTTGATAATGGTGCATATGTAGTTAGTTCTGATGTAAGTCTTGCTGGGTACATTTGTACTCACGTTTGCCTATTTTATGTTTTTGCAGAGTGACGTCAGTCTTGCTAGTAGTTCCGCGTGGTCTTCGATGTTTAGCTTGTTACCTCAGCTACGATCTTGTGCCCTCGGCAGGATCTGGTAGATAGTCAGGCCTCTCAGCCATTTTCATTTGTAGTTGTCTGTACTCAGACATGTTAAGCTTCCGCATGTGCTTTGACTTGTATGCTCTAAATGTTGGGTCGTGAGACCCATGTTTGTAATATCTCGCTCATCGGAGCCTATTGAATAAAATACTTGTGTTGTAGAGTCATGTTGTGATGCCATGTTGTATTTGCACATATCGAGCATATTGTGTGTATGTTATTGAAATGCTTGGTATGTGTGGGATCTGACTACCTAGTTGTTTATCCTTAGTAGCCTCTCTTACCGGGAAATGTCTCCTAGTGCTTCCACTGAGCCATGGTAGCTTGCTACTGCTCCAGAACACTTAGGCTGGCCGGCATGTGTCCTTCTTCGTTCCTATGTCTGTCCCTTCGGGGAAATGTCACACGATGAATACCAGAGTCCTGTTAGCCCACTACAGCCCGATTCACTGGAGTCTTGCTAGCCCAGTGCTACAGCCTGGATTCACTCGCTGATGACCGACACGTTCGATGCTGGGTCATGGATGCCTGTCCCTGTAAGTTTGTGCCACTTTGGGTTTACGACTAGCCATGTCAGCCCGGGCTCCTTATCATATGGATGCTAGAGACACTATCATATACGTGTGCCAAAAGGCGCAAACGGTCCCGGGCAAAGGTAAGGAGACACCCGTGGGAATATCGTGCGTGAGGCCGCAAAGTGATATGAGGTGTTACATGCTAGATCGATGTGGCATTGAGTCGGGGTCCTGACACTTTTTCACTCAAATAAGAAATTTCTTCAACCGAATTAACTTTTTTTACTAGTAGGAGCCCTTTCGGTATGCCATTGTGAACAATTTGCCATAATATTATCAAGAAATTTGGTGGCTTCACCCAAGGTTATTTCCATAAAGGTACCACCCGCGACGGAATCTAAAAAATTACGAGAAACAAAATTCAACCCCGCATAAAAAAATTGTATGATCATCCAAAGATTTAACCCATGAGTTGGGCAATTCCTTAGCATCATTGTCATCCTTTCTCAAGATTGTGCAACATACTCGTGTTCAAGTTGCTTGAAATTCATGATCTGGGTTCTAAGGGAAATATTTTTTGCAGGAGGAAAATACTTACTGATAAAAGCATTTTTGCACTTATTCCAATAATCAATACTATTGCGAGGCAAAGAAGAGAACCAATTTTTTGCAGAATCACGCAAAGAAAATGGAAATAATTTCATCTTGACCACATCATTGTACACATCTTTTTTCTTTTGCATATCGCATAATTCCACGAAGTTATTAAGATGGGACGCGGCATCCTCATTAGGAGTACCGGAAAATTGGTCTTTCATAACAAGATTCAGCAGAGTAGTATTAATGTCACAAGTCTCCGCACTAGTGCCTGGAGGTGCAAGCGGAGTGCTGATAAAATCATTGTTGTTGGTATTTGAGAAGTCACATAGTTTGGTGATCTCTTGAGTCATGATGACCGCACAACAAGATTGCATTCAAAAACAGATCAGGCAAGAGAACGACGAACCGAAAAAGAAAGGCGAGTAAAACGGCAAATTTCTGTGAAGTGGGGGAGAGGAAGGCAAATGGCAAATAATGTAAATTGCAAGGAGATGAGATTTGTGATTAGGAACCTGGTTGATGTTGAAGATCCTCCCCGGCAATGGCGCCAGAAATTCCTTTTGATGTCGCTTGAAGCTACGTCGGTATTTCCCCAAAGAGGAAGGGATGATGTAGCACAGCGGCGGTAGGTATTTCCCTCAGATATGAAACCAAGGTTATCGAACCAGTAGGAGAACCAAGCAACACAACATAAACAGCACCTGCACACAAATAACAAATACTCGCAACCCGACATGTTAAAGGGGTTGTCAATCCCTTTCGGGCACGGCGCCTCTAGTGCCAAATAACGTGAGGTAAAAAGTGGTAGATAGGATAAATAGACCTAATCATAATCTTTCATGGATAAAAACATAGATCTGATCATAATCTCAAAGTTCATCGGATCCCAACAAACACACCGCCAAAAGACTTACATCATATGGATCTCCAAGGGACCATTGTATTGATAATCAAGAGAGAGAGAGAGAGGAAGCCATCTAGCTACAAACTACGGACCTGTAGGTCTACAAAGAACTACTCACGCATCATAGGAGAGGCACCAGTGGAAGTGGTGAACCCCTCCATGACGGTGTCTAGATTGGATCTTGGTGGTTCTGGACTCTGCAGCGGCTGGATGAATATTTTGTCGCCTCCCCTAGGGTTTCTGGAATATTGAGGTATTTATAGAGAAAAGAGGCGGTCCGGGGGGCACCCGAGGTGGGTACAACCCACCAGGGCACGCCTGGGCCTCCTAGCGCGCCCTGGTGGGTTGTCCCCTCCTCGGGACTCCCCCAAGGTGCAACCAGGGCCGAACTTCTTCCTTTTGGTCCATAAAAATCATCGTCAATTGGCGTGGCATTTGGACTCCGTCTGATATTGATTTCCTGCGATGTAAAAAACATGCAGAAAATAACAATTGGCACTTGGCACTATGTCAATAGGTTAGTACTCAAAAATGATATAAAATGATTGTAAAACATCCAAGAATGATAATATAACAGCATGGAACAATCAAAAATTATAGATATGTTGGAGACGTATCAGACCCCCACCGCCGGCCACCACCGCTGACCCCCACCGTGCCCCTGCCGCCCCGGCAACGTCACCCCGCCGCCCTAACCTGGCCTCCTGCCACCTGCCACCTGCCGCGGCCGTCCCGCCACTCTGCCCATGCCGCCCCGCCCCCTCCCGTGTGGCGGCCTCCTGAGCCCCGCCGTGAGGCAGGCCACGACGCTGCCCCCTCTCCTACGGCAGTCCTCCTCCACTAGGCCCCTCCTCCAGCATCCCCCTCCTCCATCGACCACCCCCTCCCTTGGTGAGCTCCTGGATCCTCTTTTTTTCTATTTTTTAGTTCTAGGTTTATGTTTAGTTTTAGTTTTAGTTTTAGGTTTAGATTTAGGTTTAGTTTAGTTTTAGGTTTAGGTTTAGTTCC
>NC_041393.1:256611145-256641961 GCF_002162155.2 Triticum dicoccoides
AAGAAGAAGAAGAAGAAGAAGAAGAAGAAGAAGAAGAAGAAGAAGAAGAAGAAGAAGAAGAAGAAGAATTAGAAGAAGAAGAAGAAGAAGAAGAAGAAGAAGAAGAAGAAGAAGAAGAAGAAGAAGAAGAAGAAGAAGAAGAAGAAGAAGAAGAAGAAGAAGAAGAAGAAGAAGAAGAAGAAGAAGAAGAAGAAGAAGAAGAAGAAGAAGAAGAAGAAGAAGAAGAAGAAGAAGAAGAAGAAGAAGAAGAAGAAGAAGAAGAAGAAGAAGAAGAAGAAGAAGAAGAAGAAGAAGAAGAAGAAGAAGAAGAAGAAGAAGAAGAAGAAGAAGAAAAGAAGAAGAAGAAAGGAAAAACTGGGTCGAGGATCATTGACAGGGTGCGTCAGCGCCGACGGAATTGGGTCGAGGATCGCCGGTCGCCAAAACAAGCGTCGAGGGTCGGGAAGAGGGTCGAGGATTGCCGGTCGCCGAGTGTTCGAGGTTTGAGGCAGATGGTCAAGTGTAAGGGCATATTTATCCCTTAAGTGTTTTGGTGATTGATGACAATGCATTTGCAGACTAATCGTGTGCCTTGAGTTTCTCAGACGCTTCATCACTAGGCACGAGACGATTCGGTGCCCCTCGAGACTATTGAAGACGGCGTTGTTCTATGTTTCTTTTTGGTGGATTTGAGTCGTAGGAGAGTTGTACTATTAAGAGGGGGTCCGCGCCGGAAAGGTTCGGGAGGAATCATCACGTACATGTTTTCTTCATTGTCTCCTCCTTTCCCTTGCACCTTGGAGCATTCCCCGTCTATCCTCTATGTGAATGTCTGGACTACTGTTGCTGAGCTTGCGGTAGTACTGCTCCCTGGAGCGGTAGTACCGCAGGCACACGCGGTAGTACCATGCCCATGCGTGGTAGTACCACAAGAGCCCATGGTAGTACCGCTCCCTCGAAGTCGTACTACCGTGGCTGCTAGGCCAAGTATCGCTGCATCACGGTAGTAGGCGCGGATGTAATTCTTTACATCCGCGCCCACACGGTAGTACCGCACGTCTAGGGCTGTATTACCGCTGGTGCCCACGGTAGTACCGCTCCCTCCGAGCTGGTGTACCGTGGTTCCCTGGCCTAGTGCCGTGGCTTCACGGTAGTAGGGGCGGATGTAATTTTTTACATCCGCACCCACACGGTAGTACCGCGCCTTGTGGACGGTAGTACCATGACGGATGTTTGCATCGTCTCTTTGACAGCGGATGTAGGCACGGATGTATTTTTATTCATCCGTGCCGATTCCAGACTTAGTCTTACCTGCCTCGCGGTAGTACCGCGGGTGGGTGCGGTAGTACTGCTCTCGCAGTAGTTCCGTCTATGGTTTAGTCTCTGCAGCTGCCGCGGTAGTACCGTGGTCTTCCACGGTAGTACCGCGTGGCCTTGCGGTAGTACCGCGCCCCTGGAGCGGTAGTACCGCATGTCGCGGGCCGGTCTAAGTGGATAACGGTTGGATTTCTTCCATGACTATAAAAGGGTCATCTCCTACCTCTAGTTGACCACCTCTTCCACCTCTAAGCTCCATTGTTGCTCCAAGCTCCATTTTCGCCCGATCTCTCTCCCTATCCAATCAGACTTGTTGATTTGCTCGGGATTGGGTGACAAGGCCCCGATCTACACTTCCACCAAGATAGATTTGATTCCCCCCACTTATCCCTAGCGGATCTTGTTACTCTTGGGTGTTTGAGAACCCTAGACGGTTGAGGTCACCTCGAAGCCATACTCCATTGTGGTGAAGCTTCGTGGTGTTGTTGGGAGCCTCCAATTGTTGTGGAGATTTCCCCAACCTTGTTTGTAAAGGTTCGGTCACCGCCTTCAAGGGCACGAATAGTGGAATCACGGCATCTCGCATTGTGTGAGGGCATGAGGAGAATACGGTGGCCCTAGTGGCTTCTTGGGGAGCATTGTGCCTCCACACTGCTCCAACGGAGACGTACTTCCCTCAAAAGGAAGGAACTTCGGTAACACATCCTCGTCTCCACCGGCTCCACTCTTGGTTATCTCGCGCCTTTACTTTTGCAAGCTTACTTGTGTTGTTTCCCTTACTTGCTCGTGTACTTGTTGTTGTCGCATCATATAGGTTGTTCACCTAGTTGCATATCTAGACAACCTACTTTGATGCAAAGTTTAATTTGTTAAAGAAAATCTAAAACTTGTTAGTTTCCTATTCACCCCCCCCCCTCTAGTCAACCATATCGATCCTTTCAATTGCTATCAGAGCCTCATCTCTTTTTAAGGACTTTGTTGTCCGAAGAGTATGGTTTACACCAACGACAGTGCGGAGGAGCACTCCGGTGTGAATCCAATCTCGTCTTCGGCCGATGGGGGAACCTCGGTCTCTCGTGAGGAATTCAATGTGGCTGTAGACACATTGAAAACCTCCATGACGACCGAGGTTGAAAGCATGTTTACTAAATTCCTAGAAGGACTTAAACTATCCACCTCACCGATGAAAGTGGGTGATCCCACTAACAAGGTGACGGATGCTAACTCTGACAAGGGGAAGCTAATAGTGAAAAGGGTCCTTCTACTAGTGGTAGAAATGGCACCGGCATCTATGCCCATGTGGAACCTCCTACTTATGGTGGACCTATTGCCTCCACTCATTTAAATCATGCCGGTCCTCCTCCTAAGTATGTGAAAAATGAGGATTTTGATTCTTGGGTTTATCGGTTCAAGCGTCATTTAAAACATGTGAATACTAATCTTTGGAGAATCATTGAAGAAGGTTTCTATCCTCATGACCCAAGCAACTTCACCCCTCAAGAAGCCGTGGATAATCAATTCAATGAGAGTGCTCTCTTCATCATCCAAGATGCAATCCTTCCCGGAGATCTCCCTCATCTTCGACCTCATGCCGTGGCTAAAGATGCATGGCAATGTGTTGTGTCTCTCTATCGAGGAAGTGCTAGCATTCAACTCTCCAAATATGAAGTGGTGCAAGATGAAGCCGATGAGTTTGCAATGAAAGAAGATGAAGAACCTCGTGAGCTCTTCCGAAGAGTGACCAAACTCGCGGTCTCTCTCCGAGATCATGGGAGCAAGGACAAGGATGACAATTGGATCAAGCGCAAGTTCCTCAAGGCCATGAGGCCATGTCCTCCGTCATTCGTCAAAGACCGGACTTCCACTCCATGACCTCGAGCGAAGTGTTGGATGAGTTCGTGGCAATGAGCATCTTGGACAAGACCGCCGACAATGCGGTGCTCCGTTCTCAAAGGGCAAAGTAGCCCAACCTTGCCTTGAAGGCCAAGGTTAGTGTGGAAAAAGAGGAAGAAGAGGAAGATGAGGAGAACAACCCCGAAGACACGAAATATGATTATCATGAGCACATGGCTCTTGCCTCAAGACAATTTTGGAGCAAGAAGAATACAAGACCCAACTTCAACAAGAACAACTCAATTGGCCTCAAGGGCAAGCAACAAGTTAGAACTTGTTTCAACGGTGGCAATGTGAGCCATTTCGTTGCGGATTGTCCTTAAGAGAAGCGGGAAGACAATGGTGTCAAGTTCATCGGAAAGGACAAAGCCAAGTCCTTCCCCAACAAGAACAACTTCACCAAGAAGACTCCTACTCGCGGGCTGGTGGTTCAAGAAGAATACCATGAGGATGACGATGATGATGAAGATAGTGAAGCAATGGCTATGGCATCCATTGCCATTGCCACAACTCCGCGGGTGTCTCTCTTTGACTCACCCAACGAGAACATCACCGCCAAGTGCCTCATGGCTAAAGCCACTAACAAGGTAACCCCCAACATCAAAACCACCATTATTCCTAATCCTTCTTTGACGGTTGGCCTTGATGATGGTAAGGGGTCTAATGAGGAGGTAAATGAATTTGAGTCCTTCATGAGTAAGCTCAAGGGCAAATCTAAGAAGCACTTCGTTGCTCTTTTGGAACAACTTGGTGAAGCCAATGACATGATCGAGGCTCACGAAGAAACCATCTCTAAGATGGAAGGTCATAGTCGTGACTATGCCGATGAGATATCGGATCTCTCTAATGCTCTTGTGGAAGAGCGTGGGCATCGTTTGGCTCTTGAGGAGTCAGAGAACGATGACCATGCCAAATTAAAGAAAGATCTCGATCATGCTCTTGTTGTGTCTCGTGTGCTAACTTCCGAGAAGGCTAAACTTGGGGTTGATCATGCTAGACTCAAGGAGGATTTTGATGTACTTGACAAGGCCCATAAGGTCTTGAAAAGTGCTCATGCAAACCTCAAGGAGTCTCATGCTCAACTCCAAGTTAAGCTAACCAAGGAAAAGGCCACATTTCCTCACATGGTCTTAATTGATAATGCAAATGCTACTAACCCGTGTTGTGAGCATGTGCATCTTGTGGAGGAGAATGCCAAGTTGAAGAAACAACTCGAGAAAGGTCTTGTGTCATGCATACAAGGTGAGAAGAACCTAAATGACCTTTTGAGCAATCAAAAGGAAGTTGTGGGCAAGGAGGGAGTTGGGTTCTCACCCAAGACCAATACCAAGAAGAAGAACGAGAAGAAAGATAACAAGACCAAACAACCTCCCCCGCTTAAGCAAACTTTTGTGAAGGAGGGAGAGGGTGCTCCTAAGGAGAAGAAGAACAATGCGAAGAGTGGTGATGCCAAAAAGGGCAAAGCCATCTCTCCCAACAAAGCCGGCGACTTTAACCCCTCTTATGTGTTGTGTCGTGCTAGTGATGGGCATGTTTATGCTAAATTTGTTGGTTCTTCTTATGAGTACATTGAATGGTCTATTTGGGTTCCCAAGGCCCAGGTTACTAACATCAAAGGACCCATTACTAAATGGGTACCTAAAACCAAGCATTGATCTCTTGTAGGTGTTTGCTTCTGGTGGGGGATCATGGTTGCTCGATAGTGGAGCGACAAATCATATGACCGGGAGCAAGGACTTGGTGGTGGACGTGCAAAAGATCCCATCTATGCCCACCAATGTAGAGTGGGGTGATGCCTCACATTCTAAGGTATTGGGTCATGGCAAGGTTGTCATTTCTCATGATCTAATGATCGAGAAAGTCATGCTTGTTGAGTCCCTTGCGTTCAATTTACTTTCCGTTCGTCAACTTGCACTCATGGGCTTTGCCACCTTCTTTGATATTGATACCGTGGCCCTCTTGTGGAGCAAGACTCTTAAAGTAGCCTTTGTTGGGCTTGTCGAGAATGGTCTCTATGTGATTAACTTTTTAGAGCAACCCACTAAGACCGCGACATGCCTAATGGCTAAAGTTGATGTGGGATGGCTTTGGCATCGCTGTTTAGCCCACGTCAATATGAGATCTTTGCAAAGTCTTCTCGAGGGGGACCATGTCCGTGGACTAACAAATGTTAGTTTTGCCAAAGATCATGCTTGCAGTGCTTGTATCGAAGGAAAGCTACATGAGACGGCTCACCCTGCCACGACTATCATCTACTTGAAGAGACCCTTGGAGCTCCTTCACATGGACCTCTTTGGGCCTCCATCCTTTGATAGTCTTGGGGGTAGAAAGTATTGCTTGGTGATTGTGGATGATTATTCAAGATACACTTGGGTATACTTCTTCAAGAGGAAGAGTGAGACTCAACAGACCGTCATCGACTTTGCAAATGAAGCTCAATGTCAACATAATGCAAAGATCTTGACAATAAGAAGTGACAACAGCACCGAGTTCAAGAACTACACCTTGGATGAGTTTCTTAGTGATGAGGGGATCAAGCATCAATATTCTGCACCATATACCCCTCAACAAAATGGTGTTGCGGAGAGGAAGAACCGGACGTTGATGGATGCGGCAAGGACCATGATGGCAGAGTTCAAGTCCCCATACAACTTTTCGGCCGAAGCCATCAACACCGCATGTCATGCATCCAATCGGCTCTATCTCCGCAAAGGCTTGAACAAGACCCCTTATGAGATACTCACCGGCAACAAGCACAATCTCAAGTACTTCCGGATGTTTGGGTGTAAGTGTTTCATTCTCAAGAAATGTGTTCATTTGTCTAAATTTGAGGCTAGACCATATGAGGGCATATTTGTTGGTTATGCTACAAACTCTCATGCTTACCGTGTTCTCAACAAGTCCACCGGACTCATTGAGGAGATGTGTAATGTGGATTTTGACGAAAATAACGGCTCCCAAGTGGAGCAAAGTGGTACTTGTGATGTAGGTGATGAAATTCCTCCCCAAGCTATAAGAAGAATGGGTATTGGTCATATTCTACCCATTGAGGAACCCCTTGTGGCCGAAGGAGAAGGACAATGCTCCACTCAAGTGGAGCCATCACCTACTCAAGACCCACACGCTTCCGAAGAACAAAGTGAAGGCCCTCAACCTTGTGAACAAGACCAAGGGCAAGATCAATCTCAAGAAGGTGGTGAACCTCCAAATGATGCCCAAGGTCAAGTTCTTACCCTCGAGCAAGTTCAAGATCATGAAGAAGCTCAAGATCAAGAACAAGCTCAAGATGGCGCTCAAGATTATCAAGTTAACCCTCCTCCTTCCACATCCGAGGAGGAATTAGAGCATCGTGCCGCGAAGATTGCTTCCAAACTCACTACCAAAGGACATCTCATGGAGAATGTGGTTGGAAGCCTAAGAAAGGGGGTAAGCACTCGTCGACAATTAGCAAACTATTGTGAACATCACGCGTTTGTCTCTTGTGTTGAACCCCAAAAGGTCTATGAGGCGCTCGAAGACTCGGATTGGCTCTGCCATGCATGAAGAACTCAACAACTTCGAGTACAACAAGGTGTGGAGATTGGTGCCAAGGCCATCGGGGAACCACAACATCATTGGAACCAAGTGGATTTTCAAGAACAAGCAAGATGCTCATGGGAACATCATTCGCAACAAGGCAAGATTGGTAGCACAAGGCTACTCCCAAGTCGAGGGTATCGACTATGGTGAAACCTTTGCTCCTGTTGCTCGTCTTGAATCCATTCGTTTGTTGATTGCTTATGCTTCCCATCACAACTTTAAGTTGCAACAAATGGATGTGAAATGTGCTTTTCTTAATGGTCCTATTAATGAGTTGGTCTATGTCAAGCAACCCCCCGGGTTCGAGGACCCCTACTTCCCGGATCATGTGTATCAACTCGATAAGGCACTCTATGGCCTTAAACAAGCCCCACGTGCGTGGTATGACCACCTTACCGAGTTGTTACAAGATCGTGGATTTGAAGTGGGGCAAATTGACCCCACTCTTTTTACTAAGAAGGTCAAAGGGGAGTTGTTTGTATGCCAACTATATGTTGATGATATTATCTTTGGTTCCCCTAACAAAGCTTTTAGTGAGGAATTTGCCGCTCTCATGACCTCCAAGTTCAAGATGTCTTTGATGGGAGAGTTGAAGTTCTTCCTTGGTTTTGATATCAAACAAAGAAGAGAAGGAACCTTCATCAACCAAGCCAAATATACTAAGGACATGCTGAAAAGATTCAAGCTAAGTGATGTCAAGCCGGCTTCTACTCCAATGCCTACCAAGTGCCAACTTGACATTGATCCCAATGGTAAAGCGGTGGATCAAAAGGTATATCGCTCCATGATTGGCTCCTTGCTTTACCTTTGTGCATCTAGACCGGATATCATGTTGAGTGTGGGAATGTGTGCACGGTTTCAAGCTGCACCGAAGGAAAGTCACTATGTGGCGGTCAAGTGAATCTTTCGATATTTGGCTCATACCCCAAACTTTGGCTTATGGTACCCAAGAGGGGCAAACTTCAAGCTTGAAGGATTTATGGATTCCGATTGGGCGGGATACAAAGTGGATAGGAAGTCCACCTCTGGAGGGTGCCAATTTCTTGGTTGCTCTTTGGTGAGTTGGTCCTCCAAGAAGCAAAGTTGTGTGTCTCTCTCGTCCACCAAAGCGGAATATGTGGCGGCCGGTAGTAGTTGTGCACAACTCTTATGGATGAGGCAAACTTTAAAGGAATACGGTGTCATTTGTGACAAAGTGCCTCTTTGGTGTGATAATGAAAGTGCCATCAAGATTTCTCTCAACCCGGTGCAACACTTCAAGACGAAGCATATTGAGATTTGGTATCACTTCATCCGAGATCACATTAGGCGAGAGGAGATCAAGCTCAAGTATGTCAACACTCATGATAACCTTGCAGATATCTTCACGAAGCCCTTGGATGAAGCAAGATTTCGCGAGTTAAGGCATGAGCTAAATATCATTGATTTGAGCAATGTGACTTGAACCCTTGCACCCCCCCACCACACTCAACTTGTTGTCTAGTTTAGGTGTAGGCATAGACATAGGGGGAGTGTTGTTCTCTCAATGAACTTTCCCTTCCCCATTATGCATAAATAGATCAACTCTTTCACATTAGCCATTTTTTGATGGTATTTGTGCTTCAAAGACGAGTTTTGGTCATGGGCCCAAGGATAATTCTTCGCGGTGCCATACCATCTAACTCAAACATAGGTGGCTCCGGCCACTGCCCTCTCCTTTTGAGAGGTTGTGTCGCATGGTGGTTTCTTGTTGTCTTTCTGCCTTTGGTTTGTGCGTGTTCTTGTGGCATCCTTTGTGTGAAAAGTTTCCTTGCAAAGACCTTCTTCTCGTGTTGAAACCTGCTGTGTCTTGACCTCACGGTACTACTGCGGCCAGCTACAGTACTACCGTGTGTGGGGAGCACGGTACTACCGCCCCCACGCGGCAGTAATTTTTTACTGCCGCCTGGGTGAGCGGTACTACCGCTACGGTGCGGTACTTCCGCCCGAGCGGTACTACCGCGATGATATGCGGTACTACCGCGCCGGCATGGGCGCGTGGGGATAAGGACGGGCAGGGGGAGTTCTAACTCCCCCATACCCATTCACGGTTCCCCCCACATCGTCTCTCTCTCTCTCTCACGCTCAAGAACGGAGCCTGCATTCGTCACCGGATCTCCTCCTTCGGCTCCCATGATTCTGTCCGGTGGGATCATTCCCCACCACGTGCTCTTGCTATGGACCAAGGTTTTTCCCCAACCTATTCTCGTTTTGTTGAGTTCTTTTCCTCTAGGTTTTTGGGGGAGACTTGTGTGTTCTAGAGATTCTTAGGCTAGTTCTATGCAAGAGTAGGATGAAGGAGAGTAGCTTTGCTTAGGAATTATACTTGTATTTTTGTCCTGTGCTAGATTTGATCATCGTAGCGCCGCCATGGTTTCGCGGTTCTTTTCAGATTCGAACTGACGTTTGGATCTGACGTGATGCGGTACTACCGCCCGTCTGGCGCGGTACTACCGTGCTCACTACGGCACTAAAACTTTACTACCGCTCCAACCACGGTACTACCATGACCTCGCATGGTACTACCGCGACCTGGAGCGGTACTAATATTTTAGTACTGTAGGCTCTGGCAGTACTACCATGGCTCACATCTATCTCATGGCAACTTTCACGTATACTTTCTATGTGTTTCTTGTGCTTTGTCGTGGTCTTTGCATTGATCCTCTTTGCGTTTCGTTGGTGTTTTGCGTTTGTGTCTCAGGTGGTGGCTCTCGCCGCTCCAATCCCAGTCGTGACATGGGCTTCAAGCGTCTGCGCAATCCAAGTGAAGCTCCTAAGGGCTCCTCTGCCCCAAGCGCCATGACAAGACATCAGCTAGCAAGCACAAGGAACCCGCTAAGGGCATGGACGAGATATCCCAATCTGAGTACGTCCGTCTCAGGCAACTCCACACGTATGTGAACCCTCGTTCTTCTGTCAAAGGTTGTGAGCTATTTTGGAACAAGCAACAGTCTCTCATCTATCTAGATGTCATCAAAAACAAGCAGAATACCTACGTGGATGTGAAATGGATTGAAATGCATCACATGAGGAAGGACAAGTTCCGTGAGTACTTTGGAGAGGCTCTGGACTTGGTGGAGCAGTTTGGCATTGAGCATGTGATATCCTTTCACCCTGACTATGACCCTGAGCTTATCTGTCAGTTCTTTGCGTCAGTATACTTTCACTCTGATGAGGAGCGGAGGATGACCTGGATGACCAATGGCCGTCAGCTGACTGCTACCTGGAAGGAGTTCATGGATTTGCTCCAGGTTCCTAATGATGGGCTCAACACTCCCGTGGGTGTTTGCCCCCATGCAAATTCTGAGTCTGCAACAAGGACAAGCTTGCGCCATACTATGTTGAGAAGGCGCTCGCCAATGGCAAGACAGGGTTGGTGCTCAACTCTTTTCTGGATATCATGTATCGCATCTTCCGCAACTCCTTGTTCCCTCGCATTGGTGACAAGGACAAGGTTCACGCCTATATGGTGGATATGATGCTCATTTGCGAGGAGGCTCGTTTGTCTCAGACTCAGCCACTTGATGTCTCACACATCATGTGGTGTGAGCTTCGGTTTGCGGTGTTCAACTGCAAGGTGCCTATCTATGGGCCCTATATGTTTCTGCTGATATCGAAGACTTGGCAGAAGATGTTCCCTGATGAGGAGTTCCTTGCTCCAGACTGGATTCGCCATGATCCCATCTGTCTGCGTGTCAAGCCCAACTGGGCCAACACTACTACTCGTGCTAAGGCGTATGCTGCTAGGGCTGCTGTTGATGAGGAGGATGCTGGCGCCGAGGATGTTGCTGAGGGCCGTGCTGCTAGGCCTTCCCAGAGTTCCTCTATGCCTTCGTGGGCCAAGAAGCTGAAGGACAAGATGAAGACTCTTTTCTGCATGCAAGCCAAGGGGCAGTACAGGACTCACGTGGCATCTAAGGAGAGTCGCCGCCGGGACAAGAAGATCTTGCAGCTGTATGGCGAGGACGTGTCTGGTGGTTCTGGGGATCGCATCACTCCAGAGGCCGAGTGGATGGACAAGCAAGGCTACAAGTGGACTGATTCTGAGGAGGACGTCGAGGAGACCATCCCTGCCGCCGAGGAGTCTGACGAGGAGCCTTGGGATGAGTTTCCTGCTTGAGCCACCCCTTGTGTGTAGGTGTCCTCTTTGCCTTTTTGGCGTCTCGATGCTAAAGGGGGAGAGAGTGTAGGGATTTGCGTCGTCATTCGTGTTCAGTGTGTTTGCTGCTTTCTCGTTTTGAACCTCGTTTGAACCTCGTTTCGGTTGCTTTGGGTTGCTTTACTTCATATGGTCTAAGACATATGCACTCTATCTATCTTAGCGAGCTTGTGATATATTGTGCTACCTTTGTGCTATGCTCTGCTTAGATGTGATTTATCATGCCTTTGTCTCTAAGATATAGGGGGGGTGTTGATCCTAGTTTGTGTGCTATGCAGTCCAAAGCATCCATCTAGATTGCACACATCTAGGGGGAGCCCGTCTATATTTTGGAGAGGAGGGGTTTGCCTTTGCTCAATATTATCTCATCTATGTGCAAATCCCGTATTGTCATCAATCCACCAAAAAGGGGGAGATTGTAAGGGCATATTTATCCCTTAAGTGTTTTGGTGATTGATGACAATGCATTTGTGGACTAATCGTGTGCCTTGAGTTTCTCAGACGCTTCATCACTAGGCACGAGACAATTCGGTGCCCCTCGAGACTATTGAAGACGGCGTTGTTCTACGTTTCTTTTTGGTGGATTTGAGTCGTAGGAGAGCTGTACTATTAAGAGGGGGTCCGGGTCGGAAAGGTTTGGGAGGAATCATCACGTACATGTTTTCTTCATTGTCTCCTCCTTTCCCTTGCACCTTGGAGCATTCCCCGTCTATCCTCTATGTGAATGTCTGGACTACTGTTGCTGAGCTTGCGGTAGTACTGCTCCCTGGAGCGGTAGTACCGCAGGCACACGCGGTAGTACCGTGCCCACGCGCGGTAGTACCGCGGGAGCCCACGGTAGTACTGCTCCCTCGGAGTCGTACTACCGTGGCTGCTAGGCCAAGTACCGCTGCATCACGGTAGTAGGCGCGGATGTAATTCTTTACATCCGCGCCCACACGGTAGTACCGCACATCTAGGGCGGTAGTACCGCTCGTGCCCACGGTAGTACTGCTCCCTCCGAGTTGTTGTACCGTGGTTCCTTGGCCTAGTGCCGTGGCTTCAGGGTAGTAGGGGCGGATGTAATTTTTTACATCCGCACCCACACGGTAGTACCGCACCCTGTGGACGGTAGTACCGTGACGGATGTTTGCATCGTCTCTTTGACAGCGGAATTAGGCACGGATGTATTTTTATTCATCCGTGCCAATTCCAGACTTAGTCTTATCTGCCTCGCGGTAGTACCACGGGTGGGAGCGGTAGTACCGCGCTCGTGGTAGTTCCGTCTATGGTTTAGTCTCTGCAGCTGCCGTGGTAGTACCGTGGTCTTCCACGGTAGTACCACGTGGCCTTGCGGTAGTACCGCGCCCCTGGAGCGGTAGTACCGCATGTCGCAGGCTCGTCTAAGTGGATAACGGTTGGATTTCTTCCATGACTATAAACGGGGCGGCTCCTACCTCTAGTTGACCACCTCTTCCACCTCTAAGCTCCATTGTTGCTCCAAGCTCCATTTTCGCCCGATCTCTCTCCCTAGCCAATCAAACTTGTTGATTTGCTCGGGATTGGGACAAGGCCCCGATCTACACTTCCACCAAGAGAGATTTGATTCCCCCACTTATCCCTAGCGGATCTTGTTACTCTTGGGTGTTTGAGCACCCTAGATGGTTGAGGTCACCTCGAAGCCATACTCCATTGTGGTGAAGCTTCGTGGTGTTGTTGGGAGCCTCCAATTGTTGTGGAGATTGCCCCAACCTTGTTTGTAAAGGTTCGGTCGCCGCCTTCAAGGGAACCAATAGTGGAATCACGGCATCTCGCATTGTGTGAGGGCGTGAGGAGAATACGGTGGCCCTAGTGGCTTCTTAGGGAGCATTGTGCCTCCACACCGCTCCAACGGAGACGTACTTCCCCTCAAAAGGAAGGAACTTTGGTAACACATCCTCGTCTCCACCGGCTCCACTCTTGGTTATCTTGCGCCTTTACTTTTGCAAGCTTACTTGTGTTGTTTCCCTTACTTGCCCGTGTACTTGTTGTTGTCGCATCATATAGGTTGTTCACCTAGTTGCATATCTAGACAACCTACTTTGATGCAAAGTTTAATTTGTTAAAGAAAAGCTAAAAATTGTTAGTTGCCTATTCACCCCTCCCCCCCTCTAGTCAACCATATTGATCCTTTCATCGAGGATCGTCGGTCGCCGAGGGGATAGATGGTGGAGCCAGTGGATCTTCCCGGTCCCAGCGCCGTCACCCAGGCCGAGAATCCCCTGGTCCGAGTGCTGACCCGTACACCGTGCGTTGATACGTCTCCAACGTATCTATAATTTTTTATTGTTCCATGCTATTATATTATCTGTTTTGGATGTTTTATATGCATTAATATGCTATTTTATATTGTTTTTGGGACTAACCTTTTAACCTAGAGCCCAATGCCAATTTTTGTTTTTGCCTGGTTTTGAGTTTCGCAGAAAAGGACTATCAAATGGAGTCCAAACGGAATAAAACTTTCGCGATGATCTTTCTTGGACCAGAAGCAAACCAACAGACTTGGAGATGAAGTCGGAGAAGCCACAACGCGTCCACAAGGGTGGAGGGCGTGCCCCTTGTCTTGTGGGCCCCTCGTGGGTCTCCTGACCTAATTCTTTCTCCCATATATACTCTTATACCCCAAAATTATCAGGGGGCCACGAAAATACTTTTCCACCACCGCAACCTTCTGTACCCGTGAGATCCCATCTAGGGACCTTTTCCGGCGTCCTGCCGGAGGGGAGATTTGATCATGGAGGGCTTCTACATCAACACCATTGCCCTTCGATGAAGCGTGAGTAGTTTACCATAGACCTACGGGTCCATAGCTTGTAGCTAGATGGCTTCTTCTCTCTCTTTGATTCTCAATACCATGTTCTCCTCGATGTTCTTGGAGATTAATTCGTTGTAATACTCTTCTGCGGTGTGTTTGCCGAGATCTGATGAATTGTGGATTTATGATCAAATTATCTATGAATATTATTTGAATCTTCTCTGAATTCTTATATACATGATTTGATATCTTTGCAAGTCTCTTCGAATTATCGATTTAGTTCGGCCAACTAGATTGGTTTTTCTTGCAATGGGAGAAGTGCTTAGCTTTGGGTTAAATCTTGCGGTGTCCTTTTCTAGTGACAGTAGGGGCAACAAGGCACGTATTGTATTGTTGCCATCGAGGATAAAAAGGTGGGGGTTTCATCATATTGTTTGAGTTAATTCCTCTACATCATGTCATCTTACTTAATGTGTTACTCCATTCTTTATGAACTTAATACTCTAGATGCATGCTAGATAGCAGTCGATGTGTGGAGTAATAGTAGTAGATGCAGGCAGGAGTCGGTCTACTTGACACGGATGTGATGCCTATATTCATGATCATTGACTTAGATATCGTCATAATTATGCACTCTTCTATCAATTGCTCGGCAGTAATTTGTTCACCCACTGTATTATTTGCTATGTTGAGAGAAGCCACTAGTGAAACCCTATGGCCCTCGGGTTTATTTTCCATCATATAAGTTTCCGATCTACTATTTTGCAATCTTTTACTTTCCGATCTGTAAACCAAAAATGCCAAAAATATTTACTTTACCGTTTATCTATCTCCATCAGATCTCACTTTTGTGAGTAACCGTGAAGGGATTGACAACACATTTATCGTGTTGGGTGCAAGTTTGTTTGATTGTTTGTGTAGGTATCCATTGACTTGTGCGTTGTCTCCTACTGGATTGATGCCTTGGTTCTCAAACTGAGGGAAATACTTACTCTACTTTGCTGCATCACCCTTTCCTATTCAAGGGAAAAACCAACGCAACAACAAGAGGTAGCAGGAAGAATTTCCGGTGCCGTTGCCGGGGAGATCTACGCCAAGTCAAGCCATACCAAGTACCCATCATAAGCTCTCCTCTCTGGCATTACATTATTTGCCATTCGCCTCTCATTTTCCTCTCCCCCACTACTAAAACGATTTTTGAAAAGATTCGCCTTTTCCTCGCCCCTCCTCCTTTCGTCTTCTTCGCTTGCTTTTTGTGTGCTCGTGTGTTGGATTGCTTGCTTTGTCACGGTGGCTCAATATAATACTCAATTGTGTGACTTTTCCAACACCAATAACAATGATTTTATTAGTACTCCGATTGCTCCCGCTACTAATGTGGAATCTTGTGAAATTAATGCCGCTTTGCTGAATCTCATTATGAAAGATCAATTTTCTGGCCTTCCTAGTGAAGATGCCGCATCCCATCTAAACAATTTTTTTAATTTTTGTGATACACAAAAGAAGAAGGATATGGATAATGATATTGTTAAATTGAAATTATTTCCATTTTCACTTAGAGATGGTGCTAAAACTTGGTTTTCATCTTTACCTAAAAATAGTATTGATTTGTGGAACAAGTGTAAAGATGTTTTCATCTCTAAGTATTTTCCTCCCGCTAAGATCATCTCGCTTAGGATAGATATTATGAATTTTAAGCAACTTGATCATGAGCATGTGGCGCAATCTTGGGAGAGGATAAAATTAATGATAAGAAATTGTCCCACTCATGGTTTGAACTTGTGGATGATTATACAAAAATTATGCCGAATTGATTTTTGCTTCTAGAAATATTTTAGATTTGGCCGCGGAAGTTACTTTTATGTAAATCACTTTCAGAGAAGCTACTAAACTCCTAGATAATATTATGGCTAATTATTCTCAATGGCACACCGAAAGATCCACTAGCAAAAAGGTGCATGCGATTGAAGAGATTAATGCTTTGAGTGGAAAGATGGATGAACTTATGAAATTATTTGCTAGTAAGAGTGCTTCTTTTGATCCTAATGATATGTATTTGTCCGCTTTGATTGAGAATAATAATGAATCTATGGATGTAAATTTTGTTGGTAGGAACAATTTTGGTAATAACGCGTATAGAGGTAATTTTAATCCTAGGCCATTTCCTAGTAATTCCTTCAATAATTATGGTAATTCCTACAACAATTCTTATGGAAATTTTAATACTATGCCATCCAATTTTGAGATTAGTGTTAAAGAATTTATGAGCTCACAAAAGAATTTCAATGCTTTGATTGAAGAAAATTTTCTCAAGATTGATGATTTGGCTAGGAACGTGGATAGAATTTCTCTTGATGTTGATTCTTTGAAACTTAGATATATTCCACCTAAGAATGATATCAACGAGTCTCTCAAAGCCATGAGAATTTCCATTGATGAGTGCAAAGAAAGAACCGCTAAGATGCATGCTAAAAAGAATAGGTTTATAAAAGCGTGTTCTTCTAGTTTTCATGAAAATAATGATGAAGATCTTAAAGTGATTGATGTGACTCCTATTGAATCTTTTTTTCCAATATAAATCTTGATAAATATGCGTCTGGAGATGAGTCAACTTTAGTTAAAAGGCATCCCAATGATTGTGAGTTTTTAGATCTGGATGCAAAAATTGATAAAAGTGGGATTAGAGAGGTCAAGACTTTAAGTAGCAATGAACCCACTCTTTTGGATTTCAAGGAATTTAATTATGATAATTGTTCTTTAATAGATTGTATTTCCTTGTTGCAATCCATGTTGAATTCTCCTCATGCTTATAATCAAAACAAATCTTTTACTAAACATATTGTTGATGCTATGATGTAATCTTTTGAAGAAAAACTTGAATTGGAAGTTTCTATCCCTAAAAAACTTTATGATGAGTGGGAAGCTACTATTAAGATTAAGATTAAAGATTATGAGTGTCGTGCTTTGTGTGATTTGGGTGCTAGCGTTTCCACGATCCCAAAAACTTTATGTGATGTGTTAGGTTTTCCGTGAGTTTGATGATTGTTCTTTAAATTTGCATCTTGCGAATTCCACTATTAAGAAACCTATGGGAAGGATTAATGATGTTATTATTGTTTCATATAGGAATTATGTTCCCGTAGATTTAATTGTTCTTGATATAGATTGCAATCCTACATGTCCTATTATTCTTGGTAGACCTTTCCTTAGAACGATTGGTGCAATTATTGATATGAAAGAAGGAAACATTAGATTCCAATTTCCATTAAGGAAGGGCATGGAACACTTTCCTAGAAAGAAAATTAAATTTCCATATGAATCTATAATGAGATCCACTTATATATTGCATACCAAATATGAAAATACCTAGATCTATTCGTGTTTTATGCCTAGCTAAGGGCGTTAAACAATAGCGCTTGTTGGGAGGCAACCCAATTTTATTTTTGTTCTTTCCTTTTTGTTCCTATTTAGTAATAAATTATTCATCTAGACTCTGGTTAGATGTGGTTTTGCATTTTAATTAGTGTTTGTGCCAAGTTCAACCTTTAGGATAGCTTACGGTGATAGTTGTGTTGATCCTGCTGAAAATCAGAAACTTTTGCGCCCAGTAAATAATTTCCAGAATTTTATTGAAACATGCTTTTGTTCTGATTCGTTTTGCTCTAAATTGGTGCATAAATTTCTCAGGTAGTCCTAATTTGTCGGAATTTTTGGAGTTACAGAAGTATTTGAGAGTTACAGACTACTACAGACTGTTCTGTTTTTCACAGATTTTGTTTTCTATGTGTTGTTTGCTTATTTTGATGAATCTATGGGTAGTATAGTGGGGTATTAACCATGGAAAGGTTGGAATACAGTAGATATTACACCAATATAAATAAAGAATGAGTTCACAACAGTACCTTAAAGTGGTGATTTATTTTCTTATACTAATGGAGCTTATGAGATTTTCTGTTGAGTTTTGTTGTGAAGTTTTCAAGTTCTGGGTAAGGATTTGATGGACTATGGAATAGGGAGTTGCAAGAGACTAAGCTTGGGGATGCCCAAGGCACCCCAAGGTAATATTCAAGGACAACCAACAGCCTAAGCTTGGGGATGCCCCGGAAGGCATCCCCTCTTTCATCTTCGTCTATCGGTAACTTTACTTGAGGCTATATTTTTATTCACCACATGATATGTGTTTTGCTTGGAGCATCTTGTATGATTTGAGTCTTTGCTTCTTAGTTTGCCACAATCATCCTTTATGTACACATCTTTTGAGAGACACACGCATGAATCGTGATTTATTAGAATACTCTATGTGCTTCACTTATATCTTTTGAGCTAGGCAATTTTTCTCTAATGCTTCACTTATATCTTTATAAAGCACGACGGTGGTCTTATTTTATAGAAATTGATGAACTCTCATGCTTCACTTATATTATTTGGAGAGTCTTTAGAACATCATGGTAATTTTCTTTGGTTAAAAATTTAGTCCTAATATGATAGGCATCTAAGAGGGATATAATAAAAACTTTCATATAAAGTGCATTGAATACTATGTGAAGTTTGATTCTTTATGATTGTTTTGAGATATGAAGATGGTGATCTTAGAGTCATGCTAGTGACTAGTTGTGAATTTTAGAGATACTTGTGTTAAAGTTTGTGATTCCCGTAGCATGCACGTATGGTGAACCGTTATGTGATGAAATCAGAGCATGATTTATTTTTTGATTATCTTCCTTATGAGTGGTGGTCGGGGACGAACGATGGTATTTTCCTACCAATTTATCCCCCTAGGATCATGCGCGTAGCACTTCGCTTCGATAACTAATTGATTTTTGCAATAAGTATGTGAGTTCTTTATGACTAATGTTGAGTCCATGGATTATACGCACTCTCGCCCTTCAACCATTGCTAGCCTCTCTTGTGCCGCGCAAATCTCGCCGGTACCATACACCCAACATATACCTTCCTCAAAACAGCCACCATACCTACCTATTATGGAATTTCAATAGCCATTCCGAGATATATTGCCATGCAACTTTCCACCATTCCGTTTATTATGACACGCTTCATCATTGTCATATTGTTTTGCATTATCATGTAGTTGACATCGTATTTGTGGCACCTTTCATAATTCTTACATACATGTCACTCTTGATTCATTGCACATCTCGGTACACCACCGGAGGCATTCATATAGAGTCATATTTTGTTCTAAATATCGAGATGTAATTCTTGAGTTGTAAGTAAATAAAAGTGTGATGATCTTCATTATTAGAGCATTGTCCCATGTGAGGAAAGGATGATGGAGGCTATGATTCCCCCACAAGTCGGATGAGACTCTGGACGAAAAAAAGAGGCCAAAAATGAGAAATGCCCAAACAGAAGAAAAAAAGAGAGAAAAAGAGAGAAGGGGCAATGTTACTATCCTTTTTTCCACACTTGTGCTTCAAAGTAGCACCATGATCTTCATGATAGAGAGTCTCTTATGATATCACTTTCGTATAGTAGTGGGAATTTATCATTATAGAACTTGGCTTGTATATTCCAATGATGGGTTTCCTCAAATTGCCCTAGGTCTTCGTGAGCAAGCGAGTTGGATGCACACCCACTTAGTTTATTTTTGAGCTTTCATACACTTATAGCTCTAGTGCACCCGTTGCATGGCAATCCCTACTCACTCACATTGATATCTATTGATGGGCATCTCCATAGCCTGTTGATATGCCTAGTTGATGTGAGACTCTCTCCCTCTTTTTTTCTTCTCCACAACCACCATAATCTCTTCCACCATAGTGGTATATCTGTTGGGGAACGTAGTAATTTCAAAAAAAAAATCCTACGCACACACAAGATCATGGTGATGCATAGCAACGAGAGGGGGAGTGTATCTTCATACCCTTGAAGATCACTAAGCGGAAGCATTTATCAACGCGGTTGATGTAGTCGTATGTCTTCATGATCCGACCGATCCAAGTACCGAACGCATGGCACCTCCGAGTTCTGCACACGTTCATCTCGATGACGTCCTTGCCTTCTCGATCCAGCAAGACGGGCGAAGTAGTGGATGAGTTCCGGCAGCACGACGGCGTGGTGACGGTGTTGGTGAAGAAAAATCTCCACAGGGCTTCGCCTAAGCACTACGGAAACTATGACGGGGGATAAACTAGAGGGGACGGGGTTGCTAGCACACGGCTTGGTGTTTCTTGATGTGTCTTTGGTGCTAGCCCTGCGCCTCTATTTATATGTTGAGCCTGGTGGTCGAAACTTGGAGTAAAAGCCTCCACAAAGTCGGTTTCCCCTGAAAGGCAAGATGTAACGCCCCGAGACCGACGCTCCAGAAGACTTCCAGCTACTCCGAGTTTCGTTGTGTGATTTTGTTTTGTTCGTGCATTCATCTCTGCATCATTTGCATTGCATCATGCCATCATATCATTAATTTTTAAAACCTCAACTACATAAATTGTATGGATCTTCGATCCATTTAAATCGAGGGAAGGGTGACTTCTCTTTATAACATACCCTCCCGATATTTAGGGAGCTATAATAAAATATTCCATTGTTTTGGAATCACCAAAACACACTTGCAAAATAATTCCGTTCCTTTTCTGCTTCAAGTTTGGTCTCCAACCTTGCCAATATTTATTTCATCATTTTCCAGAGCTCCACCAAAAATCCGAACATTTTTGGACCTTCCTTTCTTCTCCTTTTCTTCCTTGATTTATTTTCTATTTTCAGAAAATATAAGAGAGGGAGAAGAAGCCCAGCAGCCTGTAACCTAGCCGGCCTCTTAGGCCCATCCGCAGTCCAGCCCACCTAACCCCCTCCTAACCCTAGCCCGCATCTCATCTCTCCCTCTCGCTCCCTTGGAGCGCCGCCAGGCACCCGCATTGCCAGGGAGACCCAGCGCTCGATCCCCTCGCCTCCCTCCTCTCGCTCTCTCCCTGATCCCCAGCGCGCGATCCCCCCTCCTCACGCTCGTCTTCTCCCTTCTCTCGATCCCATCTCCCTCCCGCAGCGCCTCCATCTCCCTCCTCTGCGCCCCATCTCTCCTCTCTCGATCCCCCACTCTCCCTCGTCTCCTCCCTCGCGCCGTCACCATACACCGCATCGAGCCAGGGAGAGGAGCTCCATGCGCCCGATCCCCTCGTTTCCCTCTCCTCGATCCCGAGCCCGAGCGCGCAGCCCTCGACCTTCCCCTCGCTCCCGCGCTCCGCCCTCGCCGGAGAAGATAACCAGGACGGAGCCCCATCGGCCTCCTCTGCGCCCCACCTCTCCATCTCCTCCTCGCCTTGAAGCCCCGTGCCCGGTCCCGTCTTCCCGGCCGCCTCGTCCCTCGGTAGCTCCTCCGCCGCTGCCTCTGTCGTTGCCCCTGCAGCCTTCCCTCCTCCGCGTCGTCGCCTCCTGCATCACGCCTGTAGCCGCGACCTCCCCGTCCACATCCGCTGCTGGTGCCTCCCGTCGTCATCTTCAAGCTCGTCGCGCAGCCGCCGCCCGGATCCACCCCCAGGCTGCCGTCCGGGACCTCGTCCGCCTCCCCTGCGACCTGGGCGTTCATCCCCGTCTTCCCGGCCTCGTCCGTGCCCCCTAGTTGCCTCTGTCCGCTTCGAGCAGCAGCAGCTCGTCGCTCAGCGCCATGGCCACTCGCGCCCTCAAGCTCCTGCGGCAGCCTCACCTTCCTGCGCCACTTTGCCTTGGTCTTTTGACCCCAAGCCACCTCCTCGCATCGCGGTCTTCATCCTCGCTTGGACGCCGAGATCCCCTTCGTTTTGCCAAGACTCGGCAACCAGGGAAGCCCAAGGACGCCTTCGCGGATTTCGCCAAGTACATCTACGGACGCACCGGACGTCTACAAAACGTGTACGACTACGTGGGCTTAAAAGTACCCCTTCGGATCGCCAAGTTCATCTACCACGTGTACCACTACCGTCGCCCCGAAGATGTTGGATTCGTCAAGTACCTCTCCGAAAAACGAACGTGTACCACTACTTCCATGACGACCCGTGAGCGTCTACGGGATGTACTACTACCGTCGCCGTGTACAACTACTTCCTCTACGTCGCCACGTGAACGTCTACCTCCACTACGGCCGTGAACGACTACTTCCTTCGCCGAACGAGAACCGTCCCGATTGCTCGCTTCGAAGGTATAACCCGAGACGACCGCGATGAGATGCCCTTGCATGTATGAGATGCACCCTATGTTTGCACCGTGCCCGTTTGCTTCATGCACGTTCCTCCTCGTTTTCCATGCCACTAACCCGTGGGAACCCGGTAGTCGGGAGCACCCCACCATCTCTAGCATGTTCGCACATCCGCACGCCTCCTTTTGCACCGGTATCTCCGTGAGCTACCGGAACTGATATGTTGCCGTGGCATCATTTTCGGATATGTTGCCGTGGCATCATTTTCGGATATGTTGCCGTGGCACCATCTTTGTTTCGCCGCCGTGGCACCCTTTTCGTTCCGCCATGGCGATAAATGCTTCATAACATGCTCATGTCAACATTTTCATAAAATTGCATAAAACTTGTATATGTCATCCGCATCATGATAACAACATTTAAAATGTTTAAAAATTATGTTTACATTAAATTGCTAAATGATATGGGGATTCTCCGGAATTGTTGTTTGTTGCTTCCGGCCTCATTTAACCTTGACTAGATAGGTAGTTTTCATTTGCTTCACCCTCTTGCCATGCTTAACAACATTTAATATTGTTGGGTACGTAAACGGGATCAAACTAAATAACTTATCGTGGTGTTTCATCAATATGCAGTTGCATCTTGAGCTCCATTTAACTTGTAGTATTGTTTGTTGCACTTTGCCATGCCATGCCTCATTAAACCGTACATGCATCATACTTGTTTGTGCATCATGACTTGTTTATGCTTGTGTGTTTACCATGTTGTTTGTTTCTTTCCGGGTTGCTTCTCTCGTTAGCTTCGGTTTCGTTCCGGAGTTGTGAGGATTTGTTCATCTACGGCCGTTTGTCTTCTTCTTGGATTCGTTCTTCTTCCTTGCGGGATCTCAGGCAAGATGATCATACCCTCGAAATCACCACTATCTTTGCTATGCTAGTTTGCTCGCTCTTGCTATGCCAATGCTACGATGCCTACCATTTGCTTGTCAGCCTCCCAAATTGCCATGTCAAACCTCTAACCCACCATGTCCTAGCAAACCGTTGATTGGCTATGTTACCGCTTTGCTCAGCCCCTCTTATAGCGTTGTTAGTTGCAAGTGAAGATTGAAGTTTGTTCCTTGTTGGAACATGGAGATGTTGTTCCTTGTTGGAACATGTTTACTTGTTGGGATATCACAATATATCTTATTTAATTAATGCATCTATATACTTGGTAAAGGGTGGAAGGCTCGGCCTTATGCCTGGTGTTTTGTTCCACTCTTGCCGCCCTAGTTTCCGTCATATCGGTGTTATGTTCCCGGATTTTGCGTTCCTTACACGGTTGGGCTATAATGGGAACCCCTTGACAGTTCGCCTTAAGTAAAGCTCCTCCAGCAATGCCCAACATTGGTTTTACCATTTGCACTAACAACCTACCACCTTCCCTTGGGTTCTGCAGACTCAAGGGTCATCTTTATTCTAACCCCCCCCCCCCGGGCCAGTGCTCCTCTGAGTGTTGGTCCGAACTAGAGCCCTGTGCAGCGCCCCCTCGGGGAAACTCGAGGTTTGGTTTTAGTTGTACGGATTGCTCATCTGAGTGTGCCCTGAGAAAGAGATATGTGCAGCTCCTATCGGGATTTGTCGGCACATTCGGGCGGTGTTGCTGGTTTAGTTTTACCCTGTCGAAATGTCTTGTTGTACCGGGATACCGAGTCTGATCGGAACGTCTCGGGTGGAGGTCTATTCCTTCGTTGACCGTGAGAGCTTGTCATGGGCTAAGTTGGGACACCCCTGCAGGGATTTGAACTTTCGAAAGCCGTGCCCGCGGTTATGTGGCAGATGGGAATTTGTTAACGTCCGGTTGTAGAAAACCCGAAGTTGACCTTAATTAAAATACATCAACCGCGTGTGTAACCGTGATGGTCTCTTCTCAGCGGAGTCCGGAAAGTGAACACGGTGTTGGAGTTATGTTTGACGTAAGTAGTTTCAGGATCACTTCTTGATCATACGTTTATCGACCGTGCTTTGCCCTCTCTTCTCGCTCTCTTTTGCGATTGTAGCCACCATATATGCTAGTCGCTTGCTGCAGCTCCACCTCATTACTCCATCCTTCCTATAAGCTTAAATAGTCTTGATCTCGCGGGTGCGAGATTGCTGAGTCCCCGTGGCTCACAGATACTTCAAAAACCAGTTTGCAGGTGCCTAGGTTACCGTGCAGATGACGCAACCAAGCTCAAGGAGGAGCTCGATGAAGATCTTGCCCTTTGTGTTGTTTCGTTCTAGTTGATCAGTAGTGGAGCCCAGTTGGGGTCGATCGGGGACCTTTGTCGCATTTGGGGTTCTTCTTTTATTTTGGTTCCGTAGTCGGACCTTGATTGTATCTGGATGATGTAATGCTTTATTCATGTAATTGTGTGAAGTGGCGATTGTAAGCCAACTATGTATCTCTTTCCCTTATGTATTACATGGGTTGTGTGAATATTACCTCACTTGCGACATTGCTTTCAATGCGGTTATGCCTCTAAGTCGTGCTTCGACACGTGGGAGATATAGCCGCATCGAGGGCGTTACAAGTTGGTAATCAGAGCCTTCCCCGACCTTAGGAGCCCCACTGCTTGATCGTTTTTAGTGGCCGAGTTGTGTCTAGAAAAATGTTTTGAGTCATTTAGGAATTATATATCGGAGAGTTTAGGAATTCTTTTTACTTCCCAGTCTCCTCATCGCTCTGGTAAGGCATCCTGACGTAGAGTTTTGACTCTTCTCTTCTCAAATTTCACTAAAAAAAAATTAGGATCACGCGGGTATCTTGGAATCGTTCCGATGGTTTTATGATGAGAACATTGTCTTGGTGCCTCCTGTCAGGGGTTTAGTGGAAGTGTCCCGGGGAGTTGAGCTCTGAGGTGTTGTCGTCATAATTTTATCGTTGCAGTTCTGGAATACCTGAGTTTAGTACGCCGACATCGAAAATCTCTTTTATGCAGTTGTTGGTGAGATAACCCCGTTAACCCAGTACTGAGGTGAGTACGGGAGTATTGCCATGACTTGTATAACGGATGCTTTTCGAAGGTTGAGGTAGACGATTTCCGAAGGTTTCTTGGTTATGTGTTGAAGGATGGATACAGTTGGATGTAGGATTTGTTAGTTTTGGGTGAGATATTATGCTTCCCCTGTATCCCGAACACCTGATTGCATAACCTGAAAATTTCGGGAGTTTCATAGGTGGGAATTCAAGTAGCTCTTAGGATATCTTTCCGACGGATGTATGATATGAAATTGGGGTTCGACGTCTAGTGGTCCGCCTATTCACGGTCGATTTTACAGTGGTCTCGTTGTGTCTTAAAGAGTCCTTGGCTATGCCGACTCGGGGACGCTTCGTATGTCATGTGCACTGCCTTGTACATGATGGTGCTGTACGATCGAGCCCGTGTAGGCCCCACCACGAAAACTTCGGACGAAATCTCTATCATATGTTTTGTCTGGCTTATTTTGCAAGCCAATCCTTTGTTTCGTTTTGAGTTGTGGTATTCGAGTTGCTTCGAAGTCAAGTGTTGATTCCATACCTTTCCAAAATGGTGTTCTCATACTCCGATGTGAATACCAATCCTTCTCGACAATCGAGATTGTCATGTCAATCCTTTTCAACCGGCGTGTTTCTCTTCAAGTGGATCTGATCACTTCAACATCAGCAAGACCAGTTATCATTTCTTCTCAACGGTGTTTGTTTCATCCGTCTCCAAGTTGCCTTTGTTTTTCCCACCCTCCCTCCCTTTTGTTTTTCTTCAAGGACTAAGATTTCTTCTTCAAGTATCCATTTTATTGATGGGAAGTTTCTCCATTCTTTTCCGTCAATGTTCTTATCCGGTGATTCTCATGAAGATTCTAATGGAGCTTCAAGTTCGTCATTCCTCGTTCTTTTCTTCTCCGGTGGATTTAATTCAAGCTTTGGTATTAAGAATACTCCTTTTCTTTTTTTCCAATGCTTTTCTTATGCCGGTGCACCTCTTAATCATCCATCTCTCGCTATTAAATTGTTCCGGAGTGCTCAAGATATCTCGAAGATTCGTGTTTCCACTCTGCATTCGTTCAAGCTCTTTCGAGATTGGTATCTCATTCAAGTCATTTAATTCAACCGGTGCAACATCTCTTTTAAATCTTTTCAACGGTGTTCTT
Organism: Triticum dicoccoides; assembly: GCF_002162155.2. NCBI lineage: Eukaryota > Viridiplantae > Streptophyta > Magnoliopsida > Poales > Poaceae > Triticum > Triticum dicoccoides. Next base: position 256,637,140 of record NC_041393.1, read on the forward strand.
TTGAGTGGGCCCTAACCCACAGGTCTTTTCCCAGGATCTTACCTGACTCTTCTATTTTCCCAGAGCTATCCTAAATTCTTCTCCGAGTTTGACGTAAGAATGAGTTATCATTAGTCAAATGCTTTTCTCCAAGATCTTTCAAATTCTTTTCATAGTTGGCTCAACCTCTTCGCTTTTGATTCTTCCGGTGTGCCTCAATAATTCTTGGTGGTGTTTCTCGTTGTCATTCTCATCATTTGAAGACCGAAGAAGAGTTTCTCTTTAATCTTGCTCTATTCTCTTCAAGATTCATGGTGCTAGCTTGTTGCCATCCTCTCATAATTATTTGCGATTGTGAGATATTCTTTTTATCCATCCGGTGCAAATTCAAGAGTCTTCTCAGTTTGTTATTCGGAGTCCATCAATTCAGGTTTATTCATTCTCAGTCGTCAGTTATCATTCTCCTATCTTGCCGGTGCATCTATCGAATATCCTCTAATCAGTTCTTGATCTCTTTGTTCTCATGTATCTAGTTTGTCTCAAGCACCTTCGTTCATTGCTAATTCTTACCGGTGATGCACCCCTACTTCGATCATTTTCAATTCTTACGGTGGTTCTTTCAAGATCTCTCTTCCTTGTTCATCATATCAATTCATTTGTTGTTCCAATCCTACCGGTGGTTCGTTGAAGACCTTCTCAAGTTTACGCTATATCTCTTTTAATCCTTTCTACGGGAATAAGTAGTATGCCAAATCCGTTGATTGTCGTCAATTTAATTGGTGAAGGATAAGCATAACATAATTCTTATTCTTGTTCATCCAAGTGATTAATTCTTTATTCCGGAGGCCCTTAAAATTCTCGGTTTCATTTGTTTCATCTTCTCTTTTTCCCGGAGTTCCAAGCTCTAATTATCACGGAGATCCATCTAAATCATTGCAAGGATTCACCTTGTGTTTTCAATTTCTCTTTCTGTTCATTCTTTTGTTTACCGGAGTTCTTCATGGAGGTTCTACATGATGGTTCATCAAGGATTTAATTCCCTTCTCAAAGTTTTCATCGAGATTCTTTCCTAAGGAGCTCAAGCTTTCTTCATATGGTAATCCGGAGTGCAATTCTTTCTACCATATTTTGGAGGTGGTATTATGTCATTCTTGATAATTTGAGTTCATGTTTTCCATGATTCACATGTTGTTAAGAATGAGTTATTTTTAAATCCATCAACCTCGTTGTTGGAGTTATCTTGTGTCATATTTCACCTAAAAGCCTTCCATTGGGAATGTTGCTATTTGTGGTGCTTGCCAATGATCCAAGTTATCTCTTTATCATCTTGGTGGAAGAAGTTTTCATCTCTTCGTTGATCTCAAGCAAGCAATTGTTTCCGTTAGTGGCATGTTGTCACCTCATAATTTGAGATGTATTCCGCAAGACCATATCAAGCTTATCTTTTCATTGTTGGTTTTCCAACAATTCCGTTCTAACATGTGTTGTAAGCGTGCTCTCGTTTTTCCCTTCGTTCATTCCATTCTTACTTTTGTTCCGGAGGCATTGTGTTGCTGCTCTCTTCAAACCCATCTTCTTGTTTTGTCAGGATCGTGTTCTTTTCTTGGCTTATCCATTTAACCGGAGTGTTGTGTCATCTCTTGAAGTTCTTTTCATCTTATCAAGTCATGCGTCTCTTCTCAACCGGAGTGCTACCCGAAGTTGTTTTCCCTTGTTTGTCTTTTCTAACGGAGTGCTCTCCAATTCGTTCAACTCTGTTGTGTTCTTTCTTTCTTTCAATTTGTTCAACCTCTCAAGGTTCTTTGGTTTCACTCATTGGTCGAAGAAGCAACTTAGGTTTACCGCTTATCTTCCTCTTCCGTTTCCCTCCGGTGCCATCCTAGATCTCGGGACGAGATCCTCTTGTAGTGATGGAGTGTTGTAACGCCCCGAGACCGACGCTTCAGAAGACTTCTAGCTACTCCGAGTTTCGTTGTGTGATTTTGTTTTGTTCGTGCATTCATCTCTGCATCATTTGCATTGCATCATGCCATCATATCATTAATTTTTAAAACCTCAACTAAATAAATTGTATGGATCTTCGATCCATTTAAATCGAGGGAAGGGTGACTTCTCTTTATAACATACCCTCCCGATATTTAGGGAGCTATAATAAAATATTCCATTGTTTTGGAATCACCAAAACACACTTGCAAAATAATTTCGTTCCTTTTCTGCTTCAAGTTTGGTCTCCAACCTTGCCAATATTTATTTCATCATTTTCCAGAGCTCCACCAAAAATCCGAACATTTTTGGACCTTCCTTTCTTCTCCTTTTCTTCCTTGATTTATTTTCTATTTTCAGAAAATATAAGAGAGGGAGAAGAAGCCCAGCAGCCTGTAACCTAGCCGGCCTCTTAGGCCCATCCACAGTCCAGCCCACCTAACCCCCTCCTAACCCTAGCCCGCATCTCATCTCTCCCTCTCGCTCCCTTGGAGCGCCGCCAGGCACCCGCATCGCCAGGGAGACCCAGCGCTCGATCCCCTCGCCTCCCTCCTCTCGCTCTCTCCCTGATCCCCAGCGCGCGATCCCCCCTCCTCACGCCTGTCTTCTCCCTTCTCTCGATCCCATCTCCCTCCCGCAGCGCCTCCATCTCCCTCCTCTGCGCCCCATCTCTCCTCTCTCGATCCCCCACTCTCCCTCGTCTCCTCCCTCGCACCGTCACCATACACCGCATCGAGCCAGGGAGAGGAGCTCCATGCGCCCGATCCCCTCGTTTCCCTCTCCTCGATCCCGAGCCCGAGCGCGCAGCCCTCGACCTTCCCCTCGCTCCCACGCTCCGCCCTCGCCGGAGAAGATAACCAGGACGGAGCCCCATCGGCCTCCTCTGCGCCCCACCTCTCCATCTCCTCCTCGCCTTGAAGCCCCGTGCCCGGTCCCGTCTTCCCGGCCGCCTCGTCCCTCGGTAGCTCCTCCGCCGCTGCCTCCGTCGTTGCCCCTGCAGCCTTCCCTCCTCCGCGTCGTCGCCTCCTGCATCACGCCTGTAGCCGCGACCTCCCCGTCCACATCCGCTGCTGGTGCCTCCCGTCGCCATCTTCAAGCTCGTCGCGCAGCCGCCGCCCGGATCCACCCCCAGGCTGCCGTCCGGGACCTCGTCTGCCTCCCCTGCGACCTGGGCGTTCATCCCCGTCTTCCCGGCCTCGTCCGTGCCCCCTAGTTGCCTCTGTCCGCTTCGAGCAGCAGCAGCTCGTCGCTCAGCGCCATGGCCACTCGCGCCCTCAAGCTCCTGCGGCAGCCTCACCTTCCTGCGCCACTTTGCCTTGGTCTTTTGACCCCAAGCCACCTCCTCGCATCGCGGTCTTCATCCTCGCTTGGACGCCGAGATCCCCTTCGTTTTGCCAAGACTCGGCAACCAGGGAAGCCCAAGGACGCCTTCGCGGATTTCGCCAAGTACATCTACGGACGCACCGGACGTCTACAAAACGTGTACGACTACGTGGGCTTAAAAGTACCCCTTCGGATCGCCAAGTTCATCTACCACGTGTACCACTACCGTCGCCCCGAAGATGTTGGATTCGTCAAGTACCTCTCCGAAAAACGAACGTGTACCACTACTTCCACGACGACCCGTGAGCGTCTACGGGATGTACTACTACCGTCGCCGTGTACAACTACTTCCTCTACGTCGCCACGTGAACGTCTACCTCCACTACGGCCGTGAACGACTACTTCCTTCGCCGAACGAGAACCGTCCCGATTGCTCGCTTCGAAGGTATAACCCGAGACGACCGCGATGAGATGCCCTTGCATGTATGAGATGCACCCTATGTTTGCACCGTGCCCGTTTGCTTCATGCACGTTCCTCCTCGTTTTCCATGCCACTAACCCGTGGGAACCCGGTAGTCGGGAGCACCCCACCATCTCTAGCATGTTCGCACATCCGCACGCCTCCTTTTGCACCGGTATCTCCGTGAGCTACCGGAACTGATATGTTGCCGTGGCATCATTTTTGGATATGTTGCCGTGGCATCATTTTCGGATATGTTGCCGTGGCACCATCTTTGTTTCGCCGCCGTGGCACCCTTTTCGTTCCGCCATGGCGATAAATGCTTCATAACATGCTCATGTCAACATTTTCATAAAATTGCATAAAACTTGTATATGTCATCCGCATCATGATAACAACATTTAAAATGTTTAAAAATTATGTTTGCATTAAATTGCTAAATGATATGGGGATTCTCCGGAATTGTTGTTTGTTGCTTCCGGCCTCATTTAACCTTGACTAGATAGGTAGTTTTCATTTGCTTCACCCTCTTGCCATGCTTAACAACATTTAATATTGTTGGGTACGTAAACGGGATCAAACTAAATAACTTATCGTGGTGTTTCGTCAATATGCAGTTGCATATTGAGCTCCATTTAACTTGTAGTATTGTTTGTTGCACTTTGCCATGCCATGCCTCATTAAACCGTACATGCATCATACTTGTTTGTGCATCATGACTTGTTTATGCTTGTGTGTTTACCATGTTGTTTGTTTCTTTCCGGGTTGCTTCTCTCGTTAGCTTCGGTTTCGTTCCGGAGTTGTGAGGATTTGTTCATCTACGGCCGTTTGTCTTCTTCTTGGATTCGTTCTTCTTCCTTGCGGGATCTCAGGCAAGATGATCATACCCTCGAAATCACCACTATCTTTGCTATGCTAGTTTGCTCGCTCTTGCTATGCCAATGCTACGATGCCTACCATTTGCTTGTCAGCCTCCCAAATTGCCATGTCAAACCTCTAACCCACCATGTCCTAGCAAACCGTTGATTGGCTATGTTACCGCTTTGCTCAGCCCCTCTTATAGCGTTGTTAGTTGCA